>NC_056739.1:1007438793-1007583793 GCF_019279795.1 Protopterus annectens
AATTGTGGGGAAGTATCACTTTTTTCAAGGATATCATCACATCATGACAGATTACTTGGTGAACTCCAAGAAGTCCAAATCACCCTGAAGAAGAATAACTACCACGTCATGACTATATTTAGAACACTCTCTGTGTTCCCTTCAGAGTACAACAGTTATTTTAACATATTAGCTGAAATTACCAGGAATATACTCAGTTTGGCACACTGGTCACCAAGAAAGTCCAAAAATCCACCAGACTGCAGAAGTAATGTAAAATTAGTCCTTTAATATCTCCAACACACCAACAGATTTAGCGCTTTCATTCCACAAGTTAACTTTTTCAGAATAACACAGAACTAATTAATCAATCCTTAAATAGTCAAGCTAGTTAAGAATGACAATTCTCCATTGGTCAAGAACCAGTCAAGTGATTTATAAAAGCAGTCAAGTGATTTGTAAAAAAAATGTATAGCAGCAATTGTGCCACAAGATATAAAATACAAATGAAAAAAACAGAAATAAACTACAAAAAAAAAGAAAACAGAGTGTTGTCAACTAATAAAAATATATATAACAATATATGTAACATATGGCATATTCTATTTTAAAGCCCATTTCTTCAGAGCTGGTAGAATAGAATAATGTTCATTTAAGTCAGGGGGTGAACAGGCACCAAACTTTAGTTGCCACAGTAACTCACAATACTCTAAACTCATTTCCAATCTCCCCCTCTTTCAAAAGGTTTTACCTACTCCAACACCCAAAATTTAAAGGAATAGTACACACACACCAAAGTGTTTTTAAATAATGTATTGGTTTCTTATCTCATTTATACCTCATACAGATGTTCATAAATGTTGTGTGTTAAGGTTCTCTCTGTTTTGCCAGCATAAAATGTAAAACATGAGGAGCAATAGGCCAGGTATACTACCCCTTCAGAGTGACAGTTAAAGTACCCCTTGCCCTGTAATAATCCAACAGGGCCCCCAATATGCAGTATATCTACATTGGCTACATAAGAACACTGGAGGCACCTTCCACATTTGTATGTCCCTGTCCTTAATCTTGGGGTGGAATTGGATTTACAACTTTCAAAGATGTTTTTAAAATTCCATCCTCTTCTCAAACTATATTTCAGTTTCCCAGAAAACACATTGAGGCTGTTGGGCATACTAGCAAAAATGTCCCAATAAGTCTGTATAATGTTTTTCATAAGGTAGGTGTCCCAATGGAAATCCATCACAAAATAGATGTCTTTACTGGGGGGGGGGGGGGCATTGGTAGCCCTTGCTTCCATCTGTGTATTAGATGACACAACAACCCCCCCCCCATTATCATTGGACAAAATGGGTATATTTCTAGTTCCCCATTCTTGTCAAATCTTATCATTCAGAGAAAAAAGGAGGGTTCAGGGTACCCACGCTTGACAAAAAGTTCACCTATATACTCTAGTTCGGAAATCAATTCATCCTTAACCATAGTCATGCGTGCTGCCCAGAACATAAGATAAGAATTAGAGAAATATTTTTTATGGTATACCGAGGAGACAAACCTATTATGTCTAAAATCTTTCCTAATCTGTACATCCAAAAAGTGAACATTATCCTCCATCACACTGGATGTAAATTCCAAAAAATTGGTAGTGTGGTCAATAAAATCCAAGAAGGGGGCAATAATTGCCTTCGATCCCTTCCACACAATCAAAATATCATCCAGGTAATGGAAATAACATCTCATGTGCTCATAGAAGGGTGACGTCAATAGAAAATGCTGTTCCCAATACAGAAGAACTATGCTGGCAAAGATTGGGGCACACGAGGCCCTCATAGCAACCCCCCCAATCTGCTTGTAGTATGCTCCTTGAAGAAAAAACAAAAAGTTGTCACTGAGCACCAATTACATATTCTCAAGCACTAATGGAAATTCCAGGAGGGAGAGGAAGTCTAAACCCACACTAATCTCCTCAAACTAGGCTAGCCCAGTGTCCTGGGGAATCACACTAAATAAATCCTTGATGTCTATCATAAGGAAAGTGTAATCCACATTGAAATCCACTTCCTTGAACGTATTCAACAATTCCATGAGTCAATTAAAATATGATGAAACAACTCGTAGAAGGGTTTTAACTTGTTATCAACATGTAGGGCCAAAGGCTGTGTCTTAGAGCCAGCAGAAGAGACAATAGGTCTCAATGGGAGATTTTGGACATTTTTGTCGGTTTTGGGAATCCTGAAAATACCTGGAATCACAGAGTAAGGAACACACAAAAACTCATATAACTGTCTATCAATAACCCCCTGCAGAAAATTGGCCTTCAGGGTCAAATTCAGGTTCCTATAAGCCAGGTTAATCTCACTTCTAGAGACCTCTTACCCCAGTAAAGACATCTATTTTGTGATGAATTTCCATCGGGACACCTACCTTATGAAAAACACCATACAGACTTATTGGGACATTTTTGCAAGTATGCCCAACAGCCTCGATGTGTTTTCTGGGAAACTGAAATGTAGTTTGGGAAGGGGATGAAATTTCAAAAACATCTTTGAAAGTTGTAAATCCAATTCTACCCCTAGATTAAGGACAGGTACATACAAATGTGGACGGTGCCTCAAGTGTTCTTATGTAGACAATGTAGATATACTGGATATTGGGGGCCCTGTTGGATTATTACAGGGCAAGGGGTACTTTAACTGTCACTCTGAAGGGGTAGTATACCTGGCCTATTGCTCCTCATGTTTTGCATTTTATGTTGGCAAAACAGAGAGAACCTTAACACACAGCATTTATGAACATCTGTATGAGGTATAAAGGAGATAAGAAACCAATACATTATTTAAACACACTTTGGTGTTTGTGGACTATTCCTTTAAATTTTGGGTGTTGGACCAGGTAAAACCCTTTGAAAGAGGGGAAGATTGAGAAATGAGCTTAGAGTATTGTGAGTTACTGTGGCAACTAAAGTTTGGTGCCTGTTCACCCCTTGACTTAAATAAACATTATTCTATTCTACCAGTTCTTTTTTTTTTTTGTATTTTATATCTTGTGGTACAATTGCTGCTATACATTTTTTACAGATCATTTGATTGCTTTTATAAATCACTTGACTGATTCATGACCAATGGAGAATTGTCATTCTTAACTAGCTTGACTATTTAAGGATTGATTAATTAGTGCTGTGTCATTCTGAAGAAGTTCCCTTGTGGAATGAAAGCGATAAATCTGTTGGTGTGTTGGATATATTAAAGGACTCATTTTATATTACTTCTGCAGTCTGTTAGAATTTTGGACTTTCTTGGCGACCAGTGTGCCTGAGTATATTCTTGGTGATTTGTGATTTTTCGCTGAGTTATTTCCCACTGTTTTTGTTATATTAGCTGAAATTCCCATTAAACCCATTACCTTTCTTCTAGGCGACTTCAACTATACCTCAGTAAGCAGGCTGAGCTTCACTGATGATGGTTGGCATGCCTCATGCTTCCTTGACATAATAAATGCTAATTCTCTTTCACAAATACTTAACCATCTTCTTAGAGGCCCCAATATCCTGGATCAAGTCCTTGCAGATATGACCACTTCTTACACAGCTCCATATGCATCATCATGTCTTGTTAAATCAGCTGGTGGTAATTTCCCTGGTAAATAGCTGTGTGTTCAAGGTCTTCTAAAAAGCCAATCATCTTCATTTACTTGATGTCTTAAATAAATTCTGCTGTAATCCTCTTCTGAAGGCTCCTGTTGCTAAAGCTGCTACCTATACCTCTGTCTTCTTCTCCCACTTAAATAGTTGAATTTGATAAGGCAGTCCATATCCTCAAGAAATATAATGAGAAGTTTAAAAAGAAACCCCTGTGATTAAATACCTATTTAATATATAAAAGATAAAGAAACTGCTTAATGTTTATACTCCATCTCATTTTACCTACTTGTAGTGGACATTTAAGCAAACTAACAAAAACTTAAGGCACCATTAGGAATCTGAAACTGAGTATGAACTAAAAACAGCCACTAAAATAAAAAATAATGGCAAATCTTTCTTTAACTTTGTCAGGAAATTAAGACCTGACACCCAACAGTGTTTGGAGCTAGTCCATGATAATATTGCACTCTCTGACCCAAAGGAAATAGTTAATATCCTAAGTAACAAATTTATTACAAATTTTACTTTACTTACAGTGATAGCTATCTCACAGGTTCACAGTCTCAGCCAACCCCTTTAATCACTATGCAACAAGTTCTGTTAGCCCTTTCCAAAACGAAGACTACTTCATCCATGGGCCTGAACATCATACCAGTTTGTCTTTCTGAACCCCTCCTTAAACTTTTTAATCTAAGCCTCTTTACTGGTTACATTCATGAAGCCTGGAAAACAGCTGTTGTAATATAATTATACAAGGGTGGCCCAACCATGAATCCAGGTAACTATACATCCATTAATTTTGCAAGACTTACATGCAAAGCTATGGAGCACATTATCTCAGACTTCATTAACCTTGACATTGAATATCTTTTAACCCTAGACTCTCATCAATTTAGAATTATCAAAGGAAGGTTCTACATCTTTAAAAAAGTAACCAAAGCAGTGGATAGTGGTTATGCAGTGCATACAAGATATCTAGACCTGGCCAAGGCCTTTGACACTATTCCACATGCAGGCATTATTTATAGACCTGCATATCTGAATATAAATGCTTATATTGCATGGCAGATAGAACTGGTTGTCTGACAGAACCCATGTGGTTGGAGTACATTTACCAGTGGTGTACCACAGGGCACAGTTTTGGGCACTCTCATATCTGGCATAAATTTCTCAGACCTTCAGGACAGCACTTCTGGCCTATAGTTAACTAAGTTTGCAGATGTCTGTATTGGGTGTTGTTCAGTCTTCAACTGACTCACAATTGCTCCAACATGGCTTAACCCATGTTAACACTTGATGTAAAGCCAATGGTTTCAAATTAAATGTAAAAAAATGTAGCATAGTTCATTTTGGTAAACAAAACATTTTCACATATCATATAGGAGATACACCCCTTGAATCAGACTTTGTTGTAAGTGATGTGGGTACTCTGGTTGATAATTCATTATCATTTGACCATTATAACTCCACAGCAGTTCAGAAAGCCTTTCATCTGGTCCATCTAATTTACAAAGGCATTTTCACTAAATTCAAAGTGATGTTAATTCCCCCACAGCAGACCCATTATCGAATATAATATACCTTTTGGCATGTATTTATCTAAACATATCACACAACTTCACAGACTTCAGACATTCATAACTAAAAAGATCAGTGGCCTCAAAAATCTTAGTTATCATGAGAGACATGCAACACTTTCTTTGTTTCCTGTCTCTTACGGACTCCTCCATGGAGATATATGCCTAGCCTTTAGTGCCATGAAAGATCCAACCCTATTTGATCTTCTATTCTTTTGCAGATTTAATAGTACATCAAATACTCAATTGAAGGAGCTAAACCTTCATCAGCAGATAAATAAGACATGTTTGATAGATTCATAACCTAATGTATCCTTTACATTTGGAGTAAGCTTTTAATATATGTTGGGCTGAGAAGGACCATTGCCACCTTCATGGTAAACCTAGATAATTGGATGGGCAGCCTCATATTCTCTCCTGGTTTGTCTTACCTTGCCTTCCCTGAGGCTAGGGAGAAATTTTAAATAGGGATTTTTGGCTAGGCTTGAAATGGTCTGCAGACCAATCAATTATAGTACTTACCACTCAACCCTATGTGCACGTGTGAGCATGTGTGGATGTGTGGTGTGTATGTGTGTGTGTGTGTGTGTGTGTGTGTGTGTGTGTGTGTGTGTGTGTGTGTGTGTGTGTGTGTGTGCATATGTGCATGTGTGCGCGGCGTCTGTGTGTGTGCGCGCACATATGTGTGCATATGTGTGTCCGCGCGCGTGTGTGCGTGTGTGTGTGTATGTGTGTGTGCGCGTGAGCATGTGTGTGTGTGTGTGTGTGTGTGTGTGTGTGTGTGTGTGTGTGTGTGTGTGTGTGTGTGTGTGCGTGCGTGTGTGTGTGTGTTTGTTTGTGTGTTTCAGTTGTTACTACTTGGGTCGGAGTCGAAGATGAGCTCTGTCTCTCTCAATGTATTCTATGTACTCCATCACCAGGTGTATAACACTAAGAGGCCTCTCTAAATATGTGTGAGTGGGAGGGTTCCTACAAAACATGGATGCAAAACAGATGTCAGCCATGTGAAGAAAAAATTCACTATGGGTGATGACAACCCAACTTGCTTCATACCCATGTTATATTGGGAAGGCAAACTAAGATCAGTGTATGCATGCCTTTATTCTTTACTACAGAGTTGTCGGAACTTGATTTACACAATTTACATGACTAATTATTTAAGGCCTAATTAGTAGCAAATTGACTGAAACCTTTCATACATATCCTTAAGCAATTAATTAACCAGCTCACAGACCACAGCTCATTGACAAATCATTCCTTACTGACTCATTTTCTATTTCCCAATATGCCACATAAATATACAGGATCACATATTCTTCCATATTCTTTTATGTTTTATCCTTCTTGTTTTTTAAAAGACCTAAGAAAAAACATGTCTTTGTAACTTAGAATATCTCTGTACAGAGCAGAAGAAAAGCATAGTACTCGGCAGTCTGGACTGTTATGACAATCATGTCTGACTGCAGCTTTATATACCAGCTGAAAGCAGTTCAGGACAGGCTGCTTCCCTGCAGAGTGAGAGATCTTAGACTGGCATGTGCTGTCCTTTGATAACAACTGTGGCTTAGGAATCAACTAAGTGAAAGTAATGAAACATGGAGGCTCTGAAAGAGAAACATACATTATCAGGATAATTACTCAAAGTATATAATCCTCAAAAAGCTTTAGGATTGCAACCCACACTGCTACATTAGTTTTCCATACAGAGATTACTGAGTGACAATGCAGAGTTCATTGCAGTGTGCCAAAGAAACTTCAAGTTATAGTGCTGTGACCATAACAGATGAACTTGGAAAGCAAGGAATTTCATTGCTCATAATTAAGTATGAGGCGATCCGTCTGCAGACAATTACAACCCTAGCCAAAAAAAAAAAAACATCCAATGTTGTCTTCAGTATGAAGGAGGGCAGGAAACCATAGAGCAGGAAATAATTTAAGACTGCTCATCGAATAATTATTTAGGTTTACCTTGAAGGAAGCATGGCTACTACTCTGTTTCATATGTACTGGAAATGTGTTCCAGAGGTGAGAAATATGTTGGAATATGAATTTATCAATCCAAAGCCACCAATCAATAGCCCAGGAAATACTTATAGGTCCATATGTTCATAGGTACTGTTCATCTCTTGAGGATCTTCAAAAGCCTAGCTCTGCAGTCACACAAAGTTCTTAGCCCTAGTAATTAAAGTATAAATAACCCAGGCTAGTCAGAACATTTAGATTTTACCCAGCCATAAAGGACAAGAGTGGTAAAGTGGGGTGAATTTGTGGTTTCCCATCCATTCATCCTGATTACATATGAATAGAGTAAGGGATGTGCTTTGCTTTATGTGGGGAAGATGATTATTCCAAAGAAGTGCAATTCTCTGTGATATAACTCTGTCCCTCCAACATGTTCTATTTCTGTTGCAGAACAGTTTAAGATCTTAAGTGGGTGTTTATTCCACCACTGGACTTGTGGATGTGCAGTGGATCAGAAAACATAGGGTCTGTTCAGGCTGAATAAGCAAGGTAGATATTAGCCCCCAGTAGCCTGCATGATTAAGTGAGAAGAGGAACAAGGCTTTGAGACAATGTAGCATGTATGATCCCTTGATTTTCTTGATGAAAAACATTGTAGTCCTTCAAGTTTAAGTGACTGGACAGGTACATACCAAAGAGGGCATTATACTCAATGATCGGCCTTATAGGTCCTGAATATAGTGGCATAATCACATCCCAGGACCTAGCCACAATAGCCTTTCTAAGAAGCTGTGCAAGGAAAAAGGAGCTTCTCACAACATGGATACATAATGCTTAAAGGACACTATGTTTTCCACATACATAGGTTCCCTGGTCCATAACACCAGTTTTCTGGGGTTAACTTACTTCAATTTTTACTTGTCTCCATCAATGGCATTGCAGCAGATATGTTCAATTCAGTGAACTGAAACAATGATTATCTGTCTAACTACATTAGCTTGGGGGGTCACTTGGTTGATAACTTTTTCACTACTTTTGGTCTGCTGGAGTTTTTGTGGATTGGCCATATGTTGCAGCAGGATGGGGTTGATCCTCCTGGAGTGGTTTGTATTTGGTTGATGGATAGACAGAAAGACAGACAGACATATAGATATGTCAATAGATAGATAGGTAGATATGAAGATAAAATGTTCATTTGTGGGTAAGTTGCTGCTGCCTCTTTGGCTTGGGTCATGGCTGAAAAGTGCCCATGACAGACCAGCAAAGTCAGAGTTCAAGAGATAGTTTTATCATCAGGTTAAGTAATTCATACTTGGTATGCAATCAGTTGAGATGACTAAAAGTGTTTTCTTCAGAGTAGTATGTTTAAAAGAAAAGCTAAAATTGCTTATGTTTGCATATACATAGGTATCCTGAATCCTATAGATGTGGCTTAAAGGGCAGTATTAGCAAATGAGGTTACTAACAGAAATGCAGGCCTAAAATGGAGTACTAAGGAATGATCGCACAGTTTTGGGTGAAAGATTATCACTGTGCTATGAGGAAATGCAAATAATTCCTTTTGTTATTAACATACTGAAATTCTGTCCAGCAAAACCACACAAGTAAGTGATATGATGGAATGTTTCATGATTCTTCCATCAGAAAAAAAGGCTAGTATATAAGCAACACTTTGATTAATTTATTTTAGAAGCATAATCAGTCAATCAATTAATCACATCACTTGAAGCCATACTGCAGGGAACATTGTTTCAAGAGACAAGTGGACAACTTTTTAAAAAATACTTTACATCAGACTTACATCTCCTATCCTGGATAAACAACAGACAATGATGCAACCAAATGTTATTTCAAATACAGCACTTTTACCTGATGGTCATACTGAGCTGTTCTTACATGAACTTCTAGAGACAAATATCTACTTTGTATAAAATTGTCATTTTGGTAACAACAAATCCATGGTATGCAATAAGCATGCAGAATAAAATCACATCTGCTGTGTAACAACAGATTAGGATAAGTAACTAATGGCCCTCCAAAATGACTTCATAAATGAAGCATATGACACCAAAACAGTACACAACCAAACATAAATGGCATTACATGTGCCAAGAGAATGCATGGCCCGTAGATGTTCCAGGGGATTCTGTGCAAAATAATGAAGGTACTTTAGCTGATTAATGATAAAAATTATGAGCTAAAGGGGTTATTTCTAGATCTCCATCATCTCTTACACAGATAGCCAACAGTTCTCTCCAAAACCCAAGAGAAAAAACTGCACATCTCCATCATTAGAGAAAAATTGGAAAGCCATGCAGCCAGTTTTACTTCAGACAGAGCACCTTTACTCTTAAAAGTTTTAAATGTCTCACAAAATGTAAAGAATTGTTTCTTGAAAACATCATCTGATTTTTCAGGAAATTTGTTTCTAGAGATGAACCCTTTTAGCAAACTGTAAACTTCTAGTAATGTTGTTTTAGACTGAGTGCTATATCAGCAAAATATATGGGGCACAAAACCCTATGTGTGGAAGACATATCTGTATTTCCCTAGTTCCACTAATTTATTTACTTATTTTAGTTTATTTATTTATTTATTTATTTATTTTGGAACTGGGTTTTAAAAAGTGGCCTGTAAATACTGACTGATGATGCATTACTTATTATGACTCGCTTAATGTGAGGTTTTTGGACAACATATTGAGGAATACAAAAGACCAATGCAGAACTCGGACAACTGATCAGAATACGTTTCTGTCTTTTTAATTCAGTAGAAAAAGGAAATTCCCCTTTCTATCAAAATGCAATGAAGCAGGACTTGATGATAGATAGTGCAGATCTTCGTGGGTCAGAAAATTCTGTTTGAACCTGCCAATGGCTTTGCATACCCCTTCTACAGTGAAAGTAAGTTTTCTGACTCCAGGTAACTTCCTTTTTTAAACTTTTTTTTTTTTTTTTAAGGGACGGCCATAGTATAGCTTCTCACAAAGGTCATAATCTGATACACCTTAAAATTAAATCAAATGTATTATTATGTTTAAGCATGGGTTTGATACAAGCAGGTAATGTAGCGATAATCCTCAATAAAACTAACAGAAGAAAAGGTAAACAAGTATAACATATAAATGAGTTTAGACTATGGCTGTGATTCAGTGATGAACAGGACCTTCATCATCCCTTGGAAAGATGCATATTAGAATGAAGAAGTAAAAAGGGATGCAATGGCACATCCAAAGTTATACTCTGGTTCAGACCAGTGCAGTGTCACAGCTAAACTCTGACTATCCTTTCACAGTAGAGGAGCCTGGCTCCCACCAATGGGTATACCTGCTGAACTGCACTGCCCCTGTATGCTAATAACAGTTTGTCCATGGTGATGGGAACTACTGCAAACATGTAAAGAATCAGTCCTTACCACACCTCCAGAGCTCTGTAGACAAAGTGAGCTCTATTCCAGCTACAGTAGGCAAAAAAGGTAATTGCTATGCAAAGAGGTGTGTGCACATATGTGTGTCTGTGTGAGAGAGAGAGACAGAGAGAGAGAGAGACAGAGAGAAAGAGAGAGAGACACTGTGTCAGTGTCTGTCCCTCTGTGGATGACTGACAGTGTGTCAGTATTTTGTGTCTGCATGAATAGCAATATGTCTGTATGAATGTTTGTGTGTGATTCTGTTTGTCTACACTTATTTTGGGGGGAGGCTGCTTAAATGGAGTAGAGGGGTGTCTCCTTGCACAGACCAATGTCTGCAGTTTCATACACCGATGTCTGCAGTTTCATAGCTGGTCATGATGTTCACCAACATGAAAGGTGCACTACTGAGCTTTCAGCATAATGCTCCTTCTAGATCAGTGGACACACACACACACACACACACACACACACACACACACACACACACACACACACACACACACACACACACACACACACACACACACACACACACACACACACACACACACACACACACACACACACACACACACACACACACACACACACACACACACACACACGCACATACACCTATAGCATGCATTCCTTGTACAGGGCTGTGAACTATATATGAATACCAGGATTGGAATGCAGATTCATGCAGACACTTCTATACTGCCATATGACCTAAAAGAGACAAATGAGTTATGCTTAAATATTTTGTTCAGTTTACAACTCAATGTCATCTTTGCCTTCCTATCTTTTCCTTATAAAATGCTGCTTTGTTAGATATTTTTCTTATCTTAATGACTTTAGAGACATATGCAGTCTATGTTCCCAGGTGATGATAACCTGTCTATCTCTATCTGTAAAAAACACATCAAAGGATATTTAACTGCCAGAATAACTTCTTCTTCTAATTTGGCTTTTTCCCAGTTAGGGGTCGCCACAGTGGATGATCTGTCTGCTCATGATTGGCAGTGAAGTTTTACAGTGTCGAGTTGCTAGCCTGGCACCCAACCTTCCACAGAAGGTGCACACACGCACACACTCACACCTAGGGCCAATTTAGAGTGTCCAATCCACCTACTGCATGTCTTTGGGAGAAAACCGGAGCACCCGGAGGAAACCCACACGACCACAGGGAGGACATTCAGACTCCACACAGAAGGCATCCCAGCCGAGAATCGAACCGGAGAACCTCTTGCTATGAGGTGGCAACGCTAACCGCTGCACCAGCGTGGCCGCCCAACTGCCAAAATAACTATATACTACAAATGGTAACCTTGCTGAACATTGCTCCTATAAGTGAATTAGGTATTTAGGCCCCAGGCTGCAAACCTATGTCAGGATGACCTATTGATCTGTATGCATATCTACATTTTATTGTATTTATAAAAATTTATTTTACCTTTTCAATATTTCCATATCTGATGAAAAGACACCTAACGATTTAAAAAATCTTGTACTTTGTACTGCTTATTTACCCAGTGAAGCTGTTGTTTTTATCACTGGCTAAGAGAGTATTGCTTCCCACTTCTCCATTTAGTGGCTGAAGTTGACTTTCCTTTGGCTTTTCACCAGCAATATTTGAAATGTGTGTTAGGGAACCATTCACCATCATATTCCACATTTAATGAATACATCATTTTATAAAAAGTTTCTCATTTTGACTACAAAAGTTAAATGTTAGCAGCTTATATGTCAAACAACTGAAGTGGGTAAATCTGCACCTTTATTACTGCTCCTCTCTATACAGGCGAGCATGTACAAAAGTCCCTCAGAGCGAGCTGGATAGATGTATGCAGTAAGTACAGTGCAGCTAGCATTGTGCCTCAGAATATTTTGGAATAATTCTTGTATTCCATTCATTAAGACAAAATGAATGTCCATTGTTTCTGGATGATTTTGTATTGTGCTTTGAAACATTGGTGCCTTTACATGCATGCCATTTTAGTTTTCCATGTGTATTTTTTCAATGATTAACAGTATATTCATCACAGAAGGAAAAAAAGTAATCACAGATCCAAAATGGTGCAGATTAATCATAAGCCACAAGGTACTGGTTTCAGAAACATTTAGTAATTACTCAAAGGCAGGATATGAACAAAATGAAAAATATATAAGATAATGCATACTTGATGTATATTGTATGTCAAAACCTGTCAGAATACTGTAAAAACATAATCTGAGTGACAGCCGGTTCAAACCAGAGTCAGCGTGAATGCTTGGTTAGAATGTGAGAAAACTGTGTCAAGCTGATACATATAGTCTGATTCACTGTCATGATTCAGGGAATGAATAACAGGATACAAAATAAATATATATATACACAAATAAAGAATGGGAACAGAAAGAAATTCAGAGGATAGTGATGTAGTGGATGTGAAAGCAACAGAAAGACAAATGAGGCACTTTAAGGGAAAATGGTGTAGAACTGTAAAATAGCATTGTAAGCTAAATGAAGGTAACATTTTCTGTCTGGAACTGGTGCTATAGCATAATATGTTTGGCCTGAGGATGGCCAGGTAATGGAGATAGTACACTGGAGGCTGCTCCCTCAGTGGGGAAGGTAATCTGAACTAAAGCAGAATCTAATTAAAGTAAAAATTGATTTATTTGCATCTCATGCTCTTCTCTCTTTCTGTTTTTTTAAACACACAACGTTTTTCATAATATCTTCTAAAACAAAGATGAAGAATTATTGTAGGAATATTGAGTACTGAGTATCCATAGACCTTGAAAAAAATAAAGTAGTAGAAGATAAAAAACACAGTAAATGAGTAAAAAGGACTATGAAATTCAAAGCTTTTTTAGAAGTGACACCTTTGTAAATATAGACAAGAAGGATAGAATTTTCACTGAAAGTATTATTTGGTTATCTATAAAATAGAGTAATACGGGCATAGATACAGTTTTAGATATCCTTACAGATATATAAATATATAAACAAATACACACACACACACACACACACACACACACACACACACACACACACACACACAGATTCAGATATAAACATAACTCTAGATGCAACTAAGGATACATATTAAGGTAAAATCTCTGATGTGAATTATACAAAGCATAACTATATCTAACATTATAATAAAATAGTCACTATTTCTGTTATTCCCAATGAATGGAAAGGTGCCCTCTCTAAATGTATGCCATTAATTATTTATTTTGTTTCTCATAGCTCACCGTCAGCTGACACTAGGGCCTCTCCTTATTCATAAGGTCTACCTTACCTCTTTTGCCAGACTTACTCTGACCCACATTTGGGGCCTGTGAGAAAATTAAGGCTCTTGATGAAGGCTCATTTTGCTAATAAGGAGTACTCTGTATTTATCCCCTAATGTTCCTCCATGCAGTTTGCTGCTAATGTCTGGAAATGGAAGTGTAATGGAGACATGCAGATGCATTATTCTTCTCTGTGGTGACTCAGCAAATGCTTCCTGCCAGTTTTCATTTAAGACATGAATTTATAAACTCTAATGCAATGTAACAACTGGTCACCACTCCCACAAGAGGGAACAACATATTGGACCTGGTCATCACCAACATGGGTACTCTATGTTCCACACCAGAGGTAAACCCCTCATTGATAAGATCAGACCATAAACAAATTTCCCTGGACATCCATATCCCGTCCCCACCCCCAGCCAAGGAAATCACTGTAAAGAATTTCTCAAAAGCCAACTTTGCACTTCTCAAGACTGAGGTGGAATCCTTCAAAGCCCCTGGGCCAGAGGATAATACAGCCCAATCCGCAGAATCCTTTACAAATGCATTCTATGAGCACCTGCAGGAATGCATGGATCGTGCTATCCCAAATAAAACCAAGACTCACTCCTCCAAAAACAGGAGACCGGTCTGGTGGACCCTGGCCATAAATAAGCTATACAACAGAAGGAGGAAGCTACTACATGACAGAGCAAAATCCCAAAAAGGGAAGGCATCTCTGATCAGTATTAGCAAGAAACTTCGATCCCTCATAAAATCATCAAAGGCCAGTTTCGAAAGAAAAATTGCCCTAGACACTAAAGATAATCACAAGGCCTTCTTTAGTTATGTCAGGAACATGGGCGGAAATGCCCAGATATGCTCTGAATTGTTGCATAACGGTACAAAATATACCGAACCTACAGACATAGCCAACATCCTGGCAGACAGATTCAGCGCAAACTTCTCGCCCCCTTCCCCCCAAAAGAACAAATGCCTATGCCAACTGAATGTAACCTCCTGACATCACAGATGCACAGGTGAAAGCTGCCCTCTCCAAAGCAAAAAACACAGCATCTATGGGACCGGACGGTGTCCCAGGCTGTGTCTTACACGAGCTCCAAGAAGAACTGAACCCTCACATTAAGTCACTGTTCAAACTTAGCCTTACTACAGGATATGTACCCAAAGAATGGCGTACAGCTACAGTGGTCCCACTCCACAAAGGTGGTGCCACAACGGACCCCGGAAACTATCGCCCCATAAGCCTGACTAGTCTGGTCTGTAAAGCTATGGAGTGTATTATCATGGAACTCATAAACAAAGACATTGGGAGCCTCCAGACACTGGACCCTACCCAATTCGGCTTTGTTAAGGGTAAATCTTGCCACTTAAACCTATTTGATTTCTTTGAAACAGTTACCAAAGCCATAGATGAGGGCAAGGTAGTCCACACAGCCTACCCGGACCTCGCAAAAGCCTTTGACACAATACCCCACTCGGGCATCATAAATAAGCTTCCCAGCTTAAATATCAACCCCTATATCACAAGATGGCTTGCAAACTGGCTCAGAGATAGAACCCACATGGTCAGAATCACAGGTGCCATGTCCGAATCCAAACCAGTTACAAGTGGCTTCCCACAGGGCTCAGTTCTGGGACCTCTCTTGTTCGGTATATACTTCTCTGAGGTTCAGGCTAACACGGGGGGATTATGGCTGACATAGTTCGCAGATGACTGCAAACTGGGGGCCATAATCGAATCTCCAGCTGACACAAGCATCCTCCAAAAGGGTCTCACAGAGACGGATGCTTGGTGCCAGAGCCACGGTCTCAAGCTAAATGCTAAAAAGTGCATAGTCATCCCCTTTGGGAAAAACAAGGTGCCCACAAATTACCACATAGGTGGTAATCCATTAAGTATGGAAGAAGTAATTAGAGATTTGAGGACCAACGTAGATAGTAATCTCTCCTTTGATAGTCATGTTGCCAAAGTGGTTAGAAAGACCTTCTATATAGCCCACCTTATCACGAAAGGGTTCACATCTAGATCAAGAGAGGTCATTGTGTCCCTCTACTCTTCACTCATCAGTCCCATAATTGAATACAATGCCCCTTTTGGGATGTACCTTACCCGATACCTGCAGCAACTGGAGAGACCCCAAAAGTACCTCACCAAGAGGATCATGGGCTACAAACAGATGTCCTATGCAGCTCGACTAAAGAAACTCCAGCTCTACTCAGTTGCTTACCGCCTACTCAGAGGCGATCTATGCCTGACGTACAAAGCCATGTCAAACCCAGAATTAATGGACATGCTCCACCTCAAAAAATCCAAGTCCCTTAGAGCTACGTGCTCCAGGGACCTAAACCTCAGCACAAAAATAAATAGGACATGCTGGAGGGACAGATTCATTTCCCAGAGGCTCCCCTCACTCTGGAATAGAATCCCAATTCATGTTAGACATAGCCCCTCGCTGACCCTCTTCAAGCGAAATTTGGATGTGTGGATGAGAAATCGCAAATTCACCCCTGGGATCTCTCCTGTGTCCCTGCTAAACAGAGGCACAGTAAACTAATCTTAAAAGGGTACCTTCTGTGACCTACTTTATAGAGGCACAGTAGGCTAATCTAATAGGGAGGCGGAAGCCAAATAAACTCTGGCTAGGCTTATAAATGCCCTAGGGCAGATAGCCTAGTATCTACCTATGAATCTATGAACCTATGAGTGTAGCTATGCTCTCCTAGGGATCGAATGCAAGGTGCACTAAAGAGGAGACTCTCCCCCTCAAAGATGAAGGCACCTATCCTTCAGTGCCAGTGCTTCAGATTTCCATGCCACGAATCAAACATGGGTTGCCTAGGACACAGTTAGAGTTTTGTTTTATATTTCAATAACATACAGTTGTGTGCAAAACTCACTTTAATACATGTAGAAGCTGACAGGGATATAGAGCATGCATATGTTTAAAAAGTAATAGACACAAACGAATTTATGGATTAGGGAACAAACAAAGCAAAACACAGGAAATGAAAAAAATGTGTGCATAACTGTATGAGCTTTTTTCTGTGTTTATGCATGTATTGACATATTGGTAATGATGATATTCCAAGAACTAAATTATATGTTTATAAAGGCAAATATAAAGCTAGTGTAAACATCTTTTATCTAGTGTGTGTATGTGTGTGTGCATTGTGTTTGTGTGTGTGTTTGCATGTTTGTGTGCGTGTGTGCATGTGTCTGTTTGTGTGTGTGTGTGTGTGTGTGTATCTGTGTGTGTGTGTGTGTGTGTGTGTGTGTGTGTGTGTGTGTGTGTGTGTGTGTGTGTGTGTGTGTGTGTGTGTTTGCGCGGGCGTGTGTGTTTGCGTGTGTGTGTGTTTGTGTGTGTGTGTGTTTGCGTGTGTGTGTGTCTGTGTGTGTGTGTGTTTGCGCGTGCACATGTGTGTGTGTTTGCACGCACGCGTGCACGCGTGTGTGTGTGTGTTTGTGCATGTGTGCAGAGTAGACATAATTTAGATAGCCTGCTCAACCTCTTTAATATCTTCTTTTTAATTGGAGCAGGTTGCAATTTCAAGGACTGTGACAGTATTTCTTAGAATGCTAATGCTATAATAATGTATGGAGTAACACACCCTAAGTTTGATGTTTCTGTATCTTGAAGAATCTGCCCTTTAATGAGACAGTTTTTCCATCCCTTTCAACTTTCTGGTTTAAAAGCCTGCATTTATGCATGTTTCCTGTAACTACTCTAGTCCATATACAGATTTGCTGTATCCAGGACTGTTTGTATGCTTCTGAGCCCCCCAAGCAATTCTGTGTTAGAGGAAAGCCTTCTAGCGTATCAGTGGGAGTGGTAAGCACTAGGTAGCCTATCTACCACAAGATGAGTGGTTTCTGGCCCACAAATTGTAGTTTATTGGCAGTTTGGGTATTTTTTTCCATCTCTTTCAACTTTCAGGTTTAAAAGCCTGCATTTGCACTTGATTCCTGCCTTTCCTATAACTAGTCTAGTCAAGATACAGATTTGCTGTATCCAGTACTGTATGCAAGCTTCTGAGCCCCCAGGCCTTTCTGTATTGGAGGGAGGCCTTCCAGCTTATCAGTGGGAGTGGAAAGCACTGTGTAGCCTATCTACACAAGAGGAGTGGTTTCTGGCCCAGAAATTGTAGTTCATTGACTGTTTGGGCAGCTTTTCCATCTCTTTCAACTTTCTGGTTTAAAAGCCCACATTTGCTCTTGTTTCCCAGCTTTTCTGTAACTAGTCTAGTCCAGATACAGATTTGCTGTATCCAAGATTATTTGTAAGCTTCTGACTGGTGTCTGCACTTCAATTTTTCCTTTAGATATGCTAGTTCTCCCCTCTCCTGCACTTTTAAAAGCTTATTAGTCTAGCACTTTACCAGACTTCTTGTAGCAATTATTGTAGCACACAAAAGTGCTACCAGCACTAAACATTCTACAAGGAAACATCTCCAGTACTTATTTTTAATGCCCACCCCTGCAGGCATGTCTAAAGGTCAGTTCCCTGTGCTTTCTCCTATTAACCTAGTGAACTTGGGCATCCTGAGGCAATGTAGCAATGGCCTCATGTACACTGACAACCCTCAGCTCTTACCTCCCAACACTCAGACTTGCAAGAGATGCACTTATATATCCAAACTGAAAGCCAAGCACTGTTCAGCCAAGACTGGAATAGCTGGTCAAGAGGAGAAGGTCAACACTTGCACCACATCACATGGAACACATAGCCCTCCAGAAAACACACCAGCACTGCCTTCACATAAAATCACAAACCACACACCCACCTTCACGGAGGCTCTCAATAAAAATCTACCCAAACAGCAGAGACCTCCAAGGCAGAAATGCACTTGACCACCACAATACAACACTAATCACAAGACAGATAACTCTCCTATAGAATGTGCCGCTCAACCAAAGCCCCTAACGCAAAACAGCATGCCCAACACACTAGTCATAGGTGACTTGATAGCGATGCACACTGATGATCCACTCAATAGGTTAAATAAGGAGAAAGTAACAGTCAGCTGCCTGTCAGGTGCCAAGATCCACCACATAATGCACACATTCAGGTCCATCAACAACAGGTACAAATATGACGCTGTCATTGTACAAGTGGGCGTGAATGACCTGAGGCATTCCTCCCTGGACTACATGAAAAGAGACATGGAAGAGCTCTCAGAGTATGTAGCCCAGGTGGGTATGACCCTAGCCCTGAGAAGCCTCCTACCATCACCCAGAATTATTCCATAGTACAAGCAGAAAATTATTGAGTTCAACAATTGGCTAAGTTTCTGGTGTCATTCTAAGGGGATCTAGTATCTGTCTGCCTGGAATTACATGATTGACAGACCTCGATACTTTGCCAGAGATGGCCTGCATTTGTCACCCCTGGGCTTCCAGATACTGGCCAAGGTTCTTGCCACCCCTATAGTGCCTTTTTTAGGCGGTGTTCCATAGACCAAGTTACCACCATAATAGCTACAAACAAATGCAATCTGAGGGTCATGCTGTTCCACGCTAGAAGTCTAAATCTCAAAATGCACTCGCTCAAAGCACTCCTTAAAATGGAGAACATTGACATTTATTCTGTAACAGAGACTTGGTTCAAGGCAGCAGAAAGCACCCCTGCACTACCAGGCTATAACTCATTCTAAACCTTTTGTTCCCAGAACTTGGACCAAAGCTCCAATGGCAGTGGTGTTTCCATATTCATAAAGGATGCACACATCTCCAGACTGGTGGCCCAACATAACACATCAGAGATACTTCAGGTGCAGCTAACATTGGGTAAGACAGCGATTCAGATCCTAGCCTGCTATAGGTTCCCAACCATGTCTCAAGACTCACACTCCATGTTCCTAAGCACCGTGGAGAATATTAGGATCCAACCGAACACTCTCATACTGGGTGACTTCAACTGCACCTCCATTAACTGGGAAAACTACTCATGTACCAATACACTTTCCCAGCATTTCCTGGAATTCATTAATTCCAATGCCCTGGACCAAGTTGTTCTTACCCCCCCACTCGAGGTAGCAACATCCTTGACCTGGTCATTACTAACATGGGCGACCGTTGCTCTACACCAATAGTCAACTTCTCTCTGGCCACAAACTAATCACATTGGACGTCCACATCCTTTCCACCCCCCTCCCCCCCACAAAGGTAACCACCAATATAAACTTCTCCAAAGTTAACTTTGGGCTCCTATAAACAGAGGTGGCTAACTTCACAGCTCCCATACAATTGGAGAATAGTTGCATGACTGCCAAATCATACACCAATGCACTGTATGAACATGTACACAAATGCATGGATCTCGCCATACCCAATAGAACTAAGACACTCTCCTCCAAAAAAAGGAAGCTAATTTGATGGTCCTCCTCCATAAACAAACTCTACAACAGAAGGAGGAACCTGATACAGAATAAGGTGAAGTCCCAAGACTGGAAAAACTCCCTTATCAGCCTCAACAAAAAGTTGAGATCCCTCAACAAATCCTCTAAACCTAGCTATGAAAACATAATTGCAGCAGATAGAAAAGACAACCACAAGGCCTTCTATAGTTATGTAAAGAATCTCCACGGCAATACCCAGATTTGCTCTGAGCTACTGAACAATGGCACCTCCTATACCAAGCCAACCAATATTGCCAATATACTGGACAGCAGATCAGTGTCAACTTTACCCCCCAAAGGACCAATCACAATACCAGTAGATTACCAGGCACCCAGTATTACTGATGCACAGGTTAAAACAGCACTATCCAAGGCCAAGAATACAGCTTCTATTTGACCTGACAATATCCATGGCTGTGTTCTACATGAAATACAGAGTGAACTGGCACCTCGCCTGTGTGTCCTGTTCAATCACAGCCTCACCTCAGGCTTTGTCACTACCAAATGGCACACTGCTGCAGTCATCTCTCTCCACAAAGAAGGAGCGACTACAGACCCTGGGAACTATCGCCCCATTAGCTTGATGAGTCTGATATGCAAAGCTATGGAACTCTTATACCATTGCCCACTCAGGAATCATAGATAAACTCACTAAGCTAGGCATCAACCCTTATATGAGTAGGTGGGTTGCAAACTGGCTGACAGATAGAACCCACACTGTGAAAGTAGCTGACTCCAAGTCAGACTGCTGTTCAGTCATGAGTGGAGTCCCACAGGGTTCGGTCCTGGGTCTTCTCCTATTTGGTCTCTACTTCTCTGAAGTCCAGGCCAACATGAAGGGACTCTGGCTGACAAAGTTCACAGATGATTGCAAGTTGGGGGCTATTATTAACTCCCCAAGTGATGTTAACATTCAACAGAAAGGCCTCACTGAGACTGATTGGTGTTAGAACCATAGCCTTAAGCTCAATGCCAAAAAATGTGTCATCATCCCCTTTGTTAAAAACCCAGTTCACATGAATTACCACATCAATGGTAGTCAACTGTACACATAACGTGTTATAAGAGATCTGGGATCACAGGTTGACAGCAACCTCTCTTTTGACGACCACATTGCCACTGTAGTCAGAAAGTCCTTCTATGTGGCAAATCTCATTACTAAGGGTTTTGCATCCAGGAAGAAAGAGGTCATTGTCTCCCTCTACTCTTCCCTCATTAGGCCAATCATTGAATACAATGCCCCATTTGGCATGTACCTCACTAGATACCTGCAACAACTGGAGAGGCCACAAAATTACCTCACAAAGAGGATCCTAGGCCATAAACACTTGTCCTAGATGGACTACTTAGAGGTGATCTCTGCTTGACTTGCAAAGCCATGTCTGACCCAGCTTTGCTAGAAATGCTACATCTAAAGAAATCCCAATCATACCACACGCTCCAGATACCTCAACCTGATTACCACAATCAACAGAGCAAGCTGGGAGGGAGACTGCCCATGCTATGGAATAGACTTCCCATACATGTCAAACAGAACACCTCACTGGCCCTCTTCAAGAGAAATCTTGATGAGTGGATGGGAAATAGAAAATTCACCCCAGGGATCACTCCAGTGGCTCTACTTGACAGAGGCACTGGGAACTAAGGTTGGGTGGCACGATACCAGGGTAATCCTATGGGCTAGACTTGTAAAGGCTCCAGGGCCATTAGCCTAATACACACCTATGAACCTATAAGTTCATAGGTAGTTACAAGGAATGCAGTCCAGGAGACCATTATGGAGCCTGTCCCAAATTCTGAATTGTCTCAAAACATTGTCTGATTACATGCCTTGCTCAAGATCACAAAGGAGGGAAAAGAAGGCCAAGGGAATCAAACCCTGTACCTATGCAAGTAGCGTGTTGACAAGCCATAGCCTTAATATTTGGCACCCAGCTTGCAAAACAACTTACTATTGATGCATATAGTTTTCATGGAGTGTAGGATCATAAATGTTTATGTCATTATGAGCAAGATTGCTTTAATCATTAAAAATCAACTTTTGTAATTTGCTATTTTTGAAGATCAAGCAGTCTATTTTTCCCATATAAGTGAGACAAACAGCCCTCACAGTTGTGGCAAGCAGCTTTTTTTAAGTCTTTTGGCACAAACATAAAAAGATTCTGGAGTGGATGCAATTTTTGAGCTTGAAATCTCATAGCAAAAAAAGCTGCTCTGTGTTCCTGATATGTGATGGAAGTTTCACTGTACAGATTTCAAAAAACTGCTACCACTATAATGACATATGATATAAAGAAATGTTTATGGTAACATTTAGAACACACTTTGGTCAAATATGCGTAAGAATTTCAGCTTCCTGTACAGTTCTGGAATAGGCATAGATATTTATGGATACCTCATGATTATTACTGCTTTAAATATTACATTGTAACTTTCTAATTTATGTCATTTTGTTTTTGATGATTTCTTATTATAGCTGTAGAAATATTAACATCTATAAGTATACTATAAAAGTACTCCTTTCCTCATATGTATAGTACAGGAAACTGAAAAAAAAAGTTCAGAGAGACATGTGTGAATGTCTGTAACATAAAATTAATGCAATAATGTGCTAGCATGCAGGATACAGAGGTGGAGATATCACTACACAAACACAATTTATAAAGTATAAATGGATTTCATTACTGAGAGCTGATTGTATACCTGGCTTAAACGCTTCTGTTAGCATTCAGACAGTGTTAATGCTAAAATGTAATAAACTTATAATGTATTATTCATATATATATATATATATATATATATATATATATATATATATATATATATATATATATATATATATATATATATATATATATATATATATATATATACATACACACACACACACATACACACACGCACACACACATCTATCTATATATATATATATATATATATATATATATATATATATATATATATATATATATATCTATATATATATATATATATATATATATATACATGTATATACATATATATATATATATATATATATAGATAGATAGATAGCTATATAGATGCGTGTGTGTGTGTGTGTGTGTGTGTGTGTGTGTGTGTGTGTGTGTGTGTGTGTGTGTGTGTGTGTGTGTGTGATAGGTGTTTTGCGGTTGTGCTAACAGTTTTTAGTCATCTTTTATTTTTGTAATGAATTTTCAGTATATATTTGATGATTTTAATCAGATGTGATAATTAAATAATTACTTAAAGCATTTAATAGGGTCCTGAATAATTGTTTATTGTTTTACACTGAGGAAGTGAGTTTTGCTTGAAAGCTTTGTGAACATTAAAATTCTGTGGTTTTAAGCAGTTGTGTCTTTCCCTTGTGTGTTTTTTAGCATGTAGGAAGTCCTGGAAGATTTGTAATGGCAGGAGACATTTATACTAAAACTGAAGTAAATGGGAAAGTCTACAGATCAAATATTATACATCAGCAAATGCATCATTTGGTCTTAAATCAGTTTACAGGCTACTGATTATTTGTTTAGTGTCCCCCATATGGAAATCTCAAGGTATGTTGAGCATTTCTCCCCGGGCCTCTGCTGAAAACAGGCTCTGTGGAACCTAGTCGGACTTTCCCGCTCAACAAATGTTAAATAAATAAAAAAAAAATAAAAAATAAAAAAATGTTGAATTGTGTGTATACAGTACTACTTTGAAAATTTAACCATTCACTGAAGTATTGTATTCCACACTTGTTTTAAACCAAAATTAATGACGTTTATTCAAAAAAGGTTAAAAAATAATGACCAATAAGTAAAATCTCATGAAAGTCAGTAACATAAAATATAAACAATGGTATTTTAATGATAGATGACATAGCCCAAAAATTCCAGAAGACTGTTAAAGCTATGAGAATGCATTTAATTTTAGGTTTACAACCTCACAGCTCAACTAACTGTCAATACTTTCTCCAGTTCTCTTCTGGTTACACAGCCAATCATATGATAGCATATCTCTGTAGTCTCAGTTTTTTTCAAAACTGAAGTTAACATCTTTCTCCATACACTAAATAAAAATGTCTTCTTAGAGTTACTGGCTCATACTATATAGTAGGAAAAATAACTCATACATGGTCATAGTAAGCATCTCAGATCATATTGGAGGGCAAGAAAGCAACACATGCATTAACAAATGCATATTATATCATACAATGCATTTATAACAAGTAATTATGCTTGCGTGCGCCCAGGTACTCTTTCAGGTAGTGCTTATTTCAGTTTATGAATAGACAATAACAGAAAAAAAGTAGCAACTGCCTCATAAAAAGTTTCATTTGATTTGATGAATATTCATTTCAGTACTTGATAATCTGAAGAAGTCAGGCACTTGGAGCAAGGTTCCTACTTCATTCCTTCCTTCATAAAACACTAGTGCCTGCTACATCACATATAGGTAAAATTCAAAAGTATTAGTACATAACAGTTCCTTATAATATGCTAATTATGATAGCAGCATAATTCAGAAATATATCAAGCTGGCTTCCCATTCTCCTATACTTCACTGCTTACTGAATTAGCTCTGTGTACTGAGGTTTGTTTTACTCCGAGACTTTACAACACTGAGCTTATTGCTTGTGTCCTTGTGTCTATATATAACATGTCACATGTACAAGCCATTCAGGAAAAATTGCAATAAATAATCGGCAATCTAGAGTTTCCTTGTGTAATATCTTATACCTCTTACAGTTGGGGTGCATGGGATACATGAAAATTACCTGTTGCGGACATACAAGTATTTAAGCTACATGTCCCATTACTTTTTACCTTCTATGTCTTTAGAGGTATACTTACAACAATGATGCCAAACATCACTAGCTGCTAACACCTCATGTTCTATCCATTTTCTGACCTTGTCAGTACAGCACAATTGGATTGTCTGTCTATACTTTAGAAAAGAGATCTTAAAATGAAGCCTGATGTCCATGTGTATTAGGTTCCAAGAAGGATACAAAACTATAATTGTTGAATGAGCTTTATGAAAGCCATGTTGAAAGCTTACAAATAAACTCTGCTCCTCAAATTATCCCCTTAGCTAATTTACCCATGTTTTCTCAAATGTTATTGTGAATGTAGTGAAGACAGCTAACACATTACAGCTTTTAATTTTCTGTTTGTCATCATGCTTAAAAATATGCATGTGGTTAATTTTCAATCTTGTGGAAATGTATTTTTGAAAAAATAAATAAAAAATATGAGCAAAGAGGTAAATAAGTATAAGAGAGTATAATAAATTCATTATACTGAATGGTGTTTGATTTCCTGATCCTGTATTTCCATAATATCTAAATCTGAGACTGTGGTGTAATGTCAGATTTGTCTTTCTAAATGTCAATTATTATATGAAAAGATGCAGGAAATTCATCTATTTCCTGTGGAACAGTGCAAACCACCTCCATCTGCAGCTTTCAGTGGTAAATAACTACGTCTGTAGGCTACTGCAGACTTTAAAGGCACCCACGAGCATCATTATTATAACTACTTACTGGTTGTATAGCAGAGTCACAAACACACACTCATCCCGCTAACAGTTGTGTTGAAATCATCCACATTATCCCTTTACTGACTGATCTGTCAAGCCTGAGTATGTAATTTTAGATTTACAGCCTCACAGTTCAACTAGCTGTCAGCACTTTTTCCAATCCAGTGGTCACTCTGCTTGCATAGTGATCAGTGTAAGGACGCTGCTACTGAAGTCCGTTTGATCTCTACAAGGCACGTCACACCCTGTTAGACCTTATTATTACCTGACCATATGCTGCATTTCCATTCCCATCTCAGATAGATAAACTGGAAAAGAAATAAATCAACTAACAAACAAATAAGCAAAACATTTAGCAAAAACAGTTGGCAAAAAGTATAATTTTGGGCCAATACCAGGATAATTCTGGGACAGAGCAAGTAAAACTTGTGATATAAAAATAGTCACTCAAGCCCATGGAATTGCTGACAGTTAATTGGAAGCTGGCCATGGTACTTAAAAGGCCCGCAACAGTAACAAGCTCTTTCAGAAGAAAAATGTTTTCCAAGTAAGGAGTAGGAGAACTTTTCACTGAGTTGGGCATATAAGAATTTTATACAACAGATATAATTGAGCACTAGTATTGCAGGGGAGGTATTAGGTTGGTGTAAATGGAGCAAAGCAAAGCAACAGTGTGTGTATGGGGGGGCATACTCAGATGACCAACAAGCAAATTACTGACATTTTTTTCCTCTTGTCCTTGATTTATACTGTCTGCATCCCCTTTCTAAAATAACCAACTTTATCACAGAATCCTGAAGCATATTATGTCTTCCGTTAGAAAGCTTCCTAGTGAATCGATTTGTCTCAGCAAATGCTTTAATGACAAAAGCAGTTTGGTAATTTGACACTGCAGGTACAATCTCTCATTATGTCTACATATTCACCTAGACATAATGACCTGTGTGGACCATAATACCAAAGCACAGATAATATACATCAAAATTACCAGGTTAATAAATCCAACCACAAAAATAACATTTGGAATAAACCTATATCAGTCATTGAAAGCTTTGTTTCTACAAATTATATGAATGATGACAGTCGGATTTGTTGTATACCTTTTGTCAAAACACCAGAACGTCCTTGCTAAATTTAGTGCAGACTTAAAGAGTGGGATTTGTGAGCTGCACAGATAAAAACAGCTAAATACAAAGTAGTAGGGTTCTAAAGTACCATCATTAACCATTTTTCCACATTAATATTGTCTACTGCTATTTTATGGGGTTATTATAAAATATTATGAGCTACATTGTGAATGTTTATTTCTACAGTCTGATTGTAATGTGGCACACAATTTACATTTGTTTGTTCAAAAAATAAATATCAATTTAATAACTGACTCATTAACCATATGTATAAAACATGTCAAATCTGAAGTTGTATACTGACTTTATTCTACTCACATTCTTTCATTTAATTTGTGATTAAGTCAAATACTGAGAAAAGGCAATTTCATTAATGAAATGTTGTCAGACTATCTAATCTCAGATAAATACCCTTTTAAAGTGCTGTGGCATTACCAAGGGATAAAACCATCTTTCAAAGCAACTAAGAAAGTTAATAATTCAAGTAGATTATTAGTGTCTTTCATTTATGCATGGCATTTTACCTTTTTGTCAGTTCTCATGTAGAATAACTGTAGGAATCAATCACAGTATTCTTTACTTTCAAAGGGCACACGGAAACAAGCACCATCTCACATTCTGTTATACCACATACTTTCAGTAGAAACACTACAATAAATTAAACAAGCAACACTCTCACACAGTCATAAAATGTAAACTGTTTTGATGAGGCACAAGAAAGAAAATACGTAACATTCTCCAAGAGCATTTGCATAGTATCAGCTTAGGGCATTTTTATGCTCTCGTTGCACCAGCCCATAAAATAACTTTTATCTTTTACTCTTCAAATTTTGTGGAGGATGTCACATAAAGTAATAAGTAACTTTAAGAAAAAGTAAAAGAGAGAAACTAACAGAGAAAAATGAGATTAGTCACCCTATCACTGTATGATTACAAGCAAAAACAGCCAATTAGTAAACAAGAAGATGTAAAATAATGCCCCCCTTCAATACTGTTTCCCGAATTTTTGGAGGCAACAACGGTGTATTAATTCATAATAACTTAGAGCAAACCATGATAAACTTGTTATCAAGTCAAATCAAACTGTAAATGGTTTTGTCATATGTTTTGGCATTTTGATACAAAATGACATTGAGTGAAAGAAAAATAAGTTCATATTAAGAATTTTTCTACTGATTCATGCCATTCAGTGCTACTAAGAAAAGGCACACAAATATAATAAAAATAAAAAAAAAGAAAGTGTATTAAACAACTTTGGTTTCAACTATATAATCTTCAGTTGTGGACTGTTCAATTTTTTGATTATATTTGTGAGGCTCTGAGGTGAAGACCGAGCATTTACCCAGTTGCAGAACAGTTTATTCTCCACTAAGTAAAAGCCTCTGAAAACACTTGGGATACTACATAATGATATAAAATTCTCTTATTCCCCATTGCGACCCATGCGCAGTAGGAACCTTCTAACCATACCACTTACGTTCATTTTCTAACATTCGCCATGGCTGTCTTGCATTTAAGGAACTTACAGCTAGCACTGCTCCCATTATACATGCATAATTATTGATTTATTTGCATCTCTGAATATTTTTCCGAATAACAAATGAGTGAGTGTGGAAAGAAAGATTTATATGCAATGCCATTTATTTGACACCCATCACAAGGCACACTTATTTAAGATGTTAAATGCATGCTTTGTTACAAAGAAGAGAGTCAATAATGCAATTATTTATTAATTTCTTTCTTCAGAATATTGTACTTACCTAAGGTTAATTTCCAAGTGTAATTTAAGGAATAATGTTATAGAAAATGGGAAATGAATCTGAGATGCTTATAAAATGTAAGACCCAGCTAGACACAATATTAATGATCATGTATCAAAACAGAATGGAAGAAAATGCATATGTATAAGAACAGAAAATAAGAAGACAAACTATGTTAACTCGTTGCTTCCTGCAATACTAAGGACATTTATCTGTTTTGATTGTTATATACCATTGGTGCACCCTGAGTTATGAGAAAATTATTACAGCATATCTCAAAAAGTAGCAATGTCTCAAGAATTTAAAATTATTAAAACAACAAGGTTGCTCATCAGGAATTCACTTGGAAAATTAAATTATGAACTGTAGGCCAAATCAATAAGTGTTTTATACTTGGTAAAGTGTTATGAATAAACAGTATTATATAAGTCTTCTAAAATAAACAGACAAAAAAATAAAATAATAAAATGTCAAATTCAAGGACTTTAAGAAGACAACCCTATTAAAACTATATGATGAGGTCTTAAAAGACAGCTGTAAGATTTCTTGCATTGATACAGAGTCAGCTGTTGCTTATGCCAATGAATTTTCCTTCCATCTACTAAATAGTGTAATCATTTGAAATGTTAGGACTGAGTCCCGAAATGCAGACACTGAATATCAGGAAGAACATACTTACATGCAGTAAGTCTGAGATACCATTTCTTAATCAATGACATGGCACATATAAGTTTGGAGGTTGGAGGGGCTTGCCTCCAACATGGGGGGGGGGTAAAGGCCTTCTCTCCTGCAAAAACATAGTTTTAAAAGGAAAAGAATGATTTCTGAGATTCACTCTTCTCCAGGTTTGCAGTCTGTTTCTTTTATAGGTTCATAGGTTCATAGGTAGGTACTAGGCTATCTGCCCTAAGGCATTTATACGCCTAGTCAGAATGTGTTGGTTTTCACCACCCCCTTAGATAGTTCCCTGTGCCTCTGTCCAGCAGAGCCACTGAAGTGATCCCTGGGGTAAACTTTCTGTTTCCCATCCACTCGTCAAGGTTTCTCTTGAAGAGTGCTAGCGAGGAGCTCTGCCTAATGTAGATTGGAATCTTGTTCCAAAGCATGGGAAGTCTCTGGGACAGGAATCTATCCCTCCAGCATGTCCTATTTATTGTTGTGGTGAGGTTTAGATCCCTAGAGTGTGTGGCTCGAGGGGATAAGGTTTTCTTTAGGTGGAGCATGTCCATCAATTCTGGGTTGGACATGGCCTTGTATGTCAGGCAGAGATCACCACTGAGCAGGTGGTATGCAACCGAGTACAGTTGGAGTTTCTTCAGTCAAGCTGCATAGGGCATCTGTTTGAGGCCAGTGATCCTCTTGGTGAGGTAATTCTGTGATCTTTCCAGCTGTTGCAGGTGTCTTGTAAGGTACATCCCAAATGGGGCATTGTACTCTATGATGGGTCTGATGAGTGATGAGAAGGGGGGCACAGTGTCTTCTTTTGATCTGGATGCAAACCCTTTTATGATTAGGTGGGCCACATAGAAGGATTTTCTAACCACTATGGCAATGTGATTATCAAAGGAGAGATTACTGTCTACTTGGGTCCCCAGATCCCTTATTACGTTTTCCGTATTTAGGAGACTACCACCTATGTGGTAGTTTGTAGGTACTTTGTTATTTCCAAAGGGAATAATTATGCACTTTATGGCATTTAGCTTGAGGCCATGATTTTGACACCAGGTATCTGTCTCAGTGAGACCCTTTTGGAGGATGTCTGTGTCAGCCGGTGAGTCAGTTATAGCCCCTAGTTTGCAGTCATCTGCAAACTTGGTCAGCCATAGTCCTCCTGTGCTTGTCTGTACCTCTGAGAAGTATATGCCGAACAGGAGGGGTCCTAGGACTGAGCCCTGGTGAACACCACTTGTAATCGGTTTAGAGTCAGACCTAGCTTCCACAACTCTCACCATGTGGGTTCTGTCAGTGAGCCAATTGGCAACCCATCTTGTGACATAGGGGTTTATGTTCAGGCTGGTGAGCTTGTTTATAATACCAGAATGGGGAATGGTGTCAAAGGCCTTTGCGAGGTCTACGTAGGCTGTGTGTACCACTTTTCCCTCATCTATAGCCTTGGTAACTGTCTGAAAGAAGTCCACCAGGTTTAGTAGGCATGATCTGCCCTTAACAAAGCCGAACTGGGTAGGGTCCAGTGTTTGGAGGTTACCAATGTCTCTGTTAATGAGTTCCATGATGATGTGCTCCATAGCCTTGCAATCCAAGCTAGTCAGGCTTATAGGGTGATAGTTCCCAGGGCCTGTTGTGGTTCCACTTTTGTGGAGCGGAATAACCGTTGTTGTGCACCACTCTATGGATATGTAGCCTGTGGAGAGGCTGAGTTTGAACAGTGTGTTTAGGTGAGGGGTTAGTTTGTCTTTGAGCTCGTGTAGGACGCAGCCTGGGACACTGTCCGGTCCCATTGATGCTGTGTTTTTGGCTTTGGAGAGGGCTACTTTAACCTGAGTGTCTGTAATTTCAGGGGCTCTACATTCTTCTGGTATAGTTATGGGCCCTTTTGGGGGTGAGGATTGCACTGAACCTGTCTGCCAGGATGTTGGCAATATTGGTCAGTTCAGTGTATTTTGTGCCATTCTGCACTAACTCCGAGCAGATCTGAGCATTGCCACTTAGATTCTTGACATAGCTAAAAAATGCCTTGTGGTTATCTTAGGAGTCCTTGGCAAGTTTTCTTTCAAAGCTCGCCTTGGACAATTTTATGACAGATCGTATTTTCTTGCTTATACTGATCAGGGATGTCTTCCTTTCTTGAGATTTTACTCTTTTCTGTACTAGTTTCCTCCTTCTTTTGTATAGCTTGTTTATGGCAGGGTTCCACCAGACTGGTTTCCTTTTTTTGGAGGAGTGAGTCTTGGTTTTGCTTGGGATAGCGTGATCCATGCATTTTTGTAGGTGTCCGTAGAATGCGTTAGTAGAGGATTTTGCAGCTTGGACAGCATTATCCTTTAGCATGGGGGCTTTGAAACTTTCCACCTCCGTCTTAAGTAACGTGAAGTTTGCTTTTGAAAAGTTTTTCATGGTGGTTTCCTTGTCCAGGGGTGGGGGCGGAATGTGGATATCCAAAGTGATTTGTTTATGGTCAGATCTAACCAGCGAGGGGTTGACCTCCGGTGTGGAACACCAGTCGCCCATGTTGGTGATGACCAGGTCCAATATGTTGTCACCTCTGGTGGGAGTGTTGGCCACTTGTTCCAGGGTGTTTGAGTTTATAAATTCTAGGAAATGTTGGACAAGGGAGTTAGTACTTGAGTAGTTCTCCCAGTTAATGTTTCGGTAGTTGAAATCACTCAATATTAGGGTGTTTGGTAAGACATTTATGTTACCTAGTGTTTCCAGAAATGCAGAATGGGGGTCCTGGGACATGATGGGTGATCTGCAGCAAGCTACAATTTGAATAGCAGTTTTGCCCATTGTTAGTTGCACGTGGATAATCTCAGAAGCATCGTGCTGTGCCACTAACCTGGAGGTGTGGGTATCCTTGATGAATATGGATACTCCACTGCCTTTTGTATTTCGGTCCGGGTTCTGTGGCTGAAGTGTATGGTATGAGTTGAAGTCTGGTAGTGCTGGGGTGCTCTCTGGAGCCTTAAACCAAGTTTCTGTTACTGCACATATATCAATTTTCTCCATACTGAGGAGTGCCTCGAGTGCATGCATTTTGAGGTTTATACTTCTGGCAATGAGTATTACCCTCAGATTTTTGTTACTTGTGCTATTTACGGCAGCGGGTTTGTCTTTTGAGCCTTGCCTAAAAAGGCACTATAGGAGTGGCAAGAGCCTTGGCCAGTATTTGAAAGCCTAAGGGTGACAGGTGCAAGCTGTCTCTAGTGAAGCAGCGTGGCTTGTCAAGCATGTCATCCCAGGCAGACAGACACTGGATCCCCTTTGAATGACACCAGAAACTTAACCAATTGTTGAACTTGATATTTTTTTCTTTATACCGTGGTATCGTTCTTGGTGAAGGCAGGATGCTACTCAGGGTCAGGGTCATACCGGCCTGGGCTGAGTGTTCAGAGAGCTCTTCCATGTCTTTTTTCATGTAGTCCAGGGAGGTATGGCTCAGGTCATTCACACCAACATGGACAATGACAGAGTTGTATTTGTACTTGTTCTGGAGTGACCTGAGTGCTTGTGTTATGTGGCGGATCTTGGCACCCAACAGGCAGCTAACAGTAACCTTCTCCTTATTCAGCCTATTGAATGGGATGTCAGTGTGCCTGACTAGAGAGTCACCTATTACTAGTAGGTTGGGTATGTTATTTTGCCTTGAGGGCTGTGATTGCATGGCACACTGGTTTTGTGAAGTATGTGTTTCCTGGTTTGTGTTGGGGGGTGGAGGTTGCTTGGATATCTGCTTTGGAGGGCTCTGTTGCTTTTGCAGATTTTTATTTAGAGCATTCAAGTATGTTTTTGTGTATATGTGTGTTTTTTGCCGGTGCTGGTTTAATGGGTCTGTGTGAGACTGGTGGTGTGATGCCAGTATTTCCCTTCTCCTCTTGACTGTCTGATCCAGTCTTGGGTTGAGAGAGCTTAGCCTCCAGTTTGGCTGTATAATTGCATCTCTCACATGTATTAGTGTTTGGAGGTAGGAGGAGAGGGTTTTCTGTGTACATGAGACAGTTGTAACATTGCCTCAAAATGCCCAGATTCACCAGTTGGACTGGAGAGTACACATGAAACTGCCCTTTGGACATGCCTGGATAGGTACAGTAAACTGTTTTACTGAATGACTTGTATGACATGCCTGGATAGGTACAGTAAACTGTTTTACTGAATGGCTTGTATGGTCGAATAGAGAGCCTTGTCCTTCTGTAGTGCTAGGGTTTATAAGTTCTTGCTATGAGTTTTGAGCAAGTGCCAGGCTGAGAAATGAATGGCTTGAGTGCTTAAATTGAAAGTTTGTCTAGTTCCAAGGTAAAAATTGAAGAGAAGACTTTGTGGAGCTGGGAATAGTTATACCCTAGCTAACCGGCGCTGCCAAGCATGCAAAACCAGGCAAATGTGATATTTATAGCAGGGAAATGAAAGAGATAGAAATTAGCCCAAAATGACTAATAAACTACTACTTTCTAGGATGAAACCACTCCTCCACGGACAGATAGGCTGCTCAAAGCTCTCCTCTCTCAGAGGTGAACAGAGAAACTTCCTTCTATCCAAGTAACGTATTGGCAAACACAGAGATTTGTAACACAACCCTGAATTCAGCACTAACCTGAAAACTGGACTATACTAGCTTAGAAGGGTGGGAAACAAATATATATATATATATATATATATTTTTTTTTTTTTTTTCAGAAAATAAAGCAGATACAATAAAAAAAAAAACACACTTTAAATGTGCATAAAAATATGCTTATTGTTATATATCTCAGTTCAGAGTTGTAGTCAATGCCCCTAGTAATAAAGCAGGAAGAAACACAAATACAGTAAAAGCAGATGAATAAAGTGCAATTTATTTTTTATATATATAAAACTATAGCAAACGAACAATCTGATTTAAACAAGTTACCCAATTAACCAGAAAAAAACTCAAAACTGAGCCATGTTCCAGCAGTCTTCAGTCAGAGAAGTTCTAACTGCACACTCCCACTACTAGGGTGCAGGGGAACCTTCTCCAAAAAAGATGGCCTGGATCAGTGCTCAAGTTATACAAACCAAGCTAGATTCAGCAGGCATGAATCTGGTTCTCTGCTACAGCAACAAGGTGCACCAATGTCAGAAAGAAACAGTTAGAATAAGCAGGCACAATAAGCCTGTGACCAGAAATTCCCAGCTCAGAAGGGCAGAATCCAGACCACAAATCTTCTTAATGTAAAATAACTGGCCTGAAGCCCAAGTACTTAAACTAGAACTAATACACTTTTAGAATAGCAGACAATGAACTTTCAGTCAGCAATTCCCAGCTTAGAAGGATGTAAGCTACCTTTCCTGCCACAACAGTGCAGACCACAAACCTTCTTAATGTAAAACAACTGGTATGAAGCCCAAGTGCATAAACCAAAAGACAGAATAACAGTTACAAACTAATCAGGCCACTACCAAGCAGCAATAAGTGCAGCAGAATAAATAAAATTGAGTACTTTTAAGAAGAGGCAAAAGCAAAATAAAGTAGGAAGAAACACAAATAGAGTAAAACAGATTATTTTTTTTTTTGTTAGTAAAGTGCAAGGAGAGATGAAGGAAGAACCTAAATGGGTTGGCCTTCTCAAATCTTCTCTCTGTATTTTCCTTTGCTTTTCAGCACTCTGTATTTTGATAGCCAACATTTCAATAGGGAGCTAGTAAATTGTAATAAGCCACATGGACTCAAAGGGTCCTCATCTTTGATAGCAGAAACTATACAGCCTTCAGCCTAAAATGACTAATTTGTAAAGGCATGCAATGTATTGTACCCGATTTCTTAAGCACCAACATAACAAATGTTATTGCCCTAGACCCAAAACGACATCTTTTGTCTTTTTCCTTCCCAATGTTTTTTCTTCTTCCCATTTCCCACATCATAACCTGCCTTCCTATTTAACCTAGTCTTCTCACTACTTCCTTATTTCTTTAGACTTATCTATTCTTTATGGTATAAATTTAGCAAGCACAAATGCACACACAGGTATCTTGTAAGCAACAGTATCTTTAGGAGTTTTGTTTTCCAGTGTGTATAACTTGTGGTCTTATCTAGCTTTCATTATAAAGAATTACTATAAGTCTATGCATATGGGCCTACTTTTAAAGGTCAGAATTCCAAAACTTCAAAATTCAGACTGCTGAGACCAGAATATCGAAGTTTTGGAACTTTGAACATTCTTAATGGAGATCAACATACAGTGCGGAACAAGAAAGTTGCTGTTTTCCTCACTGTAGTGTGATCTCTGAGTTGGAATATTTGTTTATGAGGGGATTGGGGGTGCAGGGTAGCTTGACCCCCTGCAAAACCATTCATTTTTTTTTATTATTAAATTTTTGAATTTCCAAAACTGGTCTCGGCAGACTGAATTGCAAAGTTTGGAAATTCTGACCTTTCAAAGTAGATCTGCATATCTACTTGTTTTAACTTTGAAACCCTGGAATGAACTTGAAAACAGTCCAATTGGAATATTGTTTTACCCTGGTAATCATACATACATACAGATACACTTAGTGGCAAACAAATACAAACTATTACACAATGAACAATCTAAGACACATAAAGAAAGCTAAAGTAGACATATTAAAATGGTTCCATGATAGTCCAGGCAAAAGTAAATTTCACAATCATACATGGTTACAACATTCATCCCATTGTACTGGGCAGAACTGTTCAATAAAACACATGTGGAAATAATACTGCCTAGTGCTGTTAATATCATAGTACAAGTTTAGGTCTCTGGAGCATGTGATTGCCCCATAACTGTATCTGTTTAAGTAATGGAGGTCAAAGAGTTCTGGGTCATTAATAGCATGGAAAGCTAAGCAGTGATTGCCTGCCAGGTGTTTTCATTGCCCCTTTGGCAAAAACAAAGTGCCCACAAATTACCACATAGGTGGTAATCCATTAAGTACAGAAGAAGTAATTAGGGACCTGGGGACCCAAGTTGATAGCAATCTCAAATTTGACAACCACGTGGCCAAAGTGGTTAGAAAAACATTTTATATAGCCCACCTAATCATGAAGGGATTCACATCTAGATCAGGGGACGTCATCGTGCCTCTTTACTCATCCCTCATCAGGCCCAAAATTGACTATAATGCCCCTTTTGGGATGTACCTTACCAGACACCTGCATCAACTGGAAAGACCCCAAAAGTACCTCGCCAAGAGGATCAAAGGGCTCAAACAGATGCCATATGCTGCCCGGTTAAAGAAACTCCAGCTCTACTCAGTGGCATACCGCCTGTTCAGAGGTGATCTGTGCCTGACGTATAAAGCCATGTCTAACCCGGAATTAATGGACATGCTGCACCTCAGAAAATCCAAATCCCATCGAGCTACGTGCTCAAGAGACTTGAACCTCAGCACTGAAATAAATAGGACATGCTGGAGGGACAGATTCATAACCCAGAGGCTCCCTTCACTCTGGAATAAAATCCCAGTCCAGGTTAGGCAGAGTCCCTCATTGACTCTCTTCAAGAGGAATCTTGATGAGTGGATGGGAGAGCATAGGTTTACCCCGGGTATCACTTCTGTGTCACTGTTAGACAGAGGCACAGTATACTAACCTTGAAAAAGGGCATAGCAAAATAAATTTAAAATGGGTGGCGAAAGCCAAACACATTCTGGCTAGGCTTATAAATGCCCTAGGGCAGATAGCCTAGTATGAACCTATGAACCTATGAACTGTATACAAAGAAAGGGCTTTTAGTGTACCTGAATAGCTAAGGATACTGTGACTTCAGGTCTCTTTGGTGAGGAAATTATACAGAGTGTTTGGTTGGCTTAAGTAATTAGCAAGAACAAGGTGCATAACAAAGGGCAATATATTCAAATATTTGCTTGATAAGGAAAAAAATAAAGTCAAGGTATAACTTGTCTTGCACATAAGACACCAGAAAGCATCATGTGGCATAGTGGAAGAATTTTCTAACCACCGTTATTACCACTGGGACAAAAGTCCTTGATGTCTCCATCTGAGTTAAGCGGAATGTTCTCTACATGGTAACCAGTAGTAGAAATGCTAGCTGTATCAGAAGAAACTATGCTGCATTTCTTGGCACTAGTGTACGCCCATGCTTAACTCATCAAGCATTTGTTTAATCCAGTCCTTGCTGGAAAATCTGAGTATCAGAATGGGACCTGAGAGCTGCCTCCAGTTTCTAGTCATCAGCTGGGATAGCAAAAGTCTGTAGATATAATATTTTATGCAGAAAAAGTATACACTAAAGGGGAGATCAAGGATAGAGCCATATGAGATATCACTGATGATAGATTTCTGTATAGAGCAAACATCCCTAACCTTAATTGTATGCATTCAGACAGGTCAACCATTACCTACCCAGCAAACTATGTATGAGTTTTATAGGTGCAAAGGTTCTTATTAAGCTTACAGCCAATAGAGTCCAAATAAATCTCAGCCACATCACCCAGTACTGGTGAGAGGCTAACAATGGCACCCATTAAGAAGACTTTCTTCATAAACAGCAGTGTAAATTGGTGATCACTCATCCAGTCAGCCAGACTGTTTTTAAAGAAGCTACAGAAGTACTCTGCTTGAAAGGTTATGGCAGTCAGTTCCATAAAGTGGACGTAAGTTGGAAAAGGTATCTGTCACATCACTTGGTCCTCTTGATGTGGTAGCATGAGATAAAGTCTCTTGAATAGGTGTTTGCTTTACAATGTTTCTACTTAGGTGAGGAAGGTCAAAGAGTGCTGGGTCATTCACATAATGGAAAGCAAAGCAGAGATCACTCTCAGGAGTCTGATGTCACTGAGTAACAGGATAGCGATTTTAGTGAATAAGATCAACTAAGGCTTTTGAGATGTTTTGTGTGAAAATGTTGTGGTCAGGTTGGCTTACATGCTTAATAAGATACATGCTGAAGGGTGCATTATAGTCACTGTCGGGCTTAATAATAAACGAATAAAGTGGGACGATAACTTCATTGGATTTTGAAGAGATACCCAGAAGGATAAGATGTGCAAGCTAAAAGGGTTTTCTAGCCATCACAGAGATGTGCTGGTCATAAGATAGCTCATCATCAATTTAGCACAGTCCAATAGAATCAATTTGTGTATTTTAGGAGCGACTGTTAAAAAGTGGTAAAGATAAGGAAAAAGATTCCAAGTGCTTAACTTTTGACATTTATTCATTTTGGACCATAGTTCTGGAATATGACACATTCATGGTACATGTTTATCTAGCACACGGAATTTTTAGTTTGCATGGAAAAATTACTTTTTAGGCAACTCCTGTACATTATCACTGATAAAAATTTAATTTTATTTTTTACAATAATTTATTAATTGTAAATGCTTGAATGAAATGGGCTTTCTGTGTCATTTTAGCCAAAACCCTTGTCAAAGAAGCAAGGGTAAATATAATATATGACTTTGAAGGGTAGCCAGTTAACCATTAATGAGACAAAAATGGAGTATCTAGAGAAAAGGGGTCTATATCATATGAGCAAATCACACAAATTGCTAACGCTCATAATATCGAACGTACCAGACCTTGAATTTCTTATTGTGGGGGGCTGCACCCTCCGCTAAATATATATTCCAACTCCGAGATCGCACTACAGTGAGGAAAGGGCATATATCCCATTCTTCACTGTATCGCAATCTCAGAAAAAGCACTTTGAGGTTCTGTACGTTCGATATTATGAGCGTTCGCAATTTGTGCGATTTGCTCATATGATATAGACCCAGAGAAAAGTACTCTTTTTGCAATACAACCAAGGATTCAGAATATATAAGCAAAGGGGGTACACAAGGGTTTGTCCTAATTAACAAAAAAATGTTCTTCATGTATCTGTGGGATGAAACTGCAGTTTTGTATTGAAAAATGTAGTTTTGACAATTTTGTTTTTTTTTTAAATGACAGCTAATGTACATTAATTTTAGGAGAAAGAATGTCTAATTTCTAGAGGAGTTTATGAATGGAATCTAACATTATGAACTCACACCTAGCAAATCAAAGGTGAGTGTGGCATTCACATCACTATATTGAGCAATTAGTATATACTCAACAGGCACATTACTCCAAGGAATGTACTGACATTCACCTTAGAAAGACATCTTCAATAATATGTACAGCACACTGCATAAATGGTGTCTCTGAACTGAGTGGTGTTTTTTTTTCCAAGTTGTTTGCAACAGACTTTTTTTCTTTAAAAATAAATAAATAAATACAATAAAAAAATAGAGATTTTCATTACTGTATTAATCTATTGGACATATCTGCTATAAACCCCAGTTCTGTGTAACCAAGCATTTAATTCAGTTTTTTATAAGACAAAGTTTACAGATGAAGATACTAAACATTGCAAGTATCCCAGTACTCAACAGTGACATGTTTTATATTAAAAACAACATTAACTATGCAAGGTTTTGAGGAACAGAACTGGATAATATTAAGCTGATAGATTACCTCCATCTTGTGGACCAATAGGGCACTTGTCAACCAATTCAAAGAGTCTTCAAGCATGGTACAACACTGGCCAGCCAACCATCTATTTATGAGCTCAACTATTACAGATGGTATTACTTCCAGGAGATTTGTCAGTCAGAAATACAGTGCATCACCCTAAGTTCATACTTTTGCTGTGATCCTTACCTTAAGGCCGTAGAATCCACATGACTAATTCTCATGATATATTCAGTATCCAAAAGGATATGTAGCGCACCCCAATTAAAAAGAATATGCAATGTACCTACCATCTCTGTAAGCACTTTAACGGTGAGTAGAACACGCAACACAACTTTCACAGAGCTTAGTAAGTGCAGGCCTGCTCTCGATCAAACGGGATGTGATGTGTGAGACTCACTGCGCATTTACAAAGAGAGCACTCAAGTCATTCAGGCCATTTCCTCAATATGTTTCCCGTGGATGGTGAATAGGAAAGTAGACGTTTAACTCTAAAACCCCTCTAGCAGGAAGTAAGGTCAGTAAAATGCCACTAGATTTTTATCAGAAGTGAGGAAACCATGAATGAGTTTCCAAGTTAAGACCTCCAATCCACTGACTGCAACACATTCTTAAAATATATATGTAACTCTCCTAGGCACTTAGTGGTAACACCTCTGTTATGATTTTCTGACTGGTTATGGTCAATGGGGTCTGCACTTCTGCCTGTCTATGTCAGAAAATTACAGATATGACTAAAGCAATATGAGGAGTCTAAGGCTGAGAGCAATGAAATGATCAAAGATATCCAGCTTTTCCTCACAGAAGATCGAAAAGAAAATGTGCCCACTAAATGCTGAGGATTACAGTTCCAAACAAGTGCACTAATATCTGCAACATTGTATGCTACCATGAGTTTGTGAGCTTGTGGGTGGTTCAACCCATCATGCTCCATCATAACTAAAATGGCTGTAATGTTACTATAAGGCTGGGACAGTAGCTATTCAAGAAGAGAGAGCTGTGAAAGAAATCTTAAGGTGACACATTTTTAAATTATCTGCAGAACAGAAAGACAATACCAAAAAACACGGGTGTATTTTTACTTGAATGAAAAGAAGAACGGACAAGGGAGTTACAATGTTTTGTGACAACTATGTGTATTGGACAATTTATCACTAGCCTGACATGTTTTACCCTCCTGGAAGCAGGGAGTATAATAGAGGATGAATATTTAGCAAGGCATAAATGGACTCTTGGCTTACTCGCCATGTTAATCCCATAATCCTTTAAATATTCAAGATAATTTAAAATCTCTCAGTGAACTTTGAATAAAAAAATCAACAAGTTATGAGGTCAAAGCATACAGCTGGCTAATGAATACCCAATCAACCAGCAGATACAGGTGTAAAGTTCTAAGACCTAACACATACCCTCTAGATAACAGCATGCAATAAAACACCTTTCCTTTTCATTTAGCATTTTCACTCCTTTTGATTGCTTCTGCCATAAATATGGAATACTCTTCCACCTTCTTTTATATGCTTTTTAGACTAGAAACAGCTCTGAATTAAGATGATACAGTATTTTACCAAATTATAAATTCTACGACTTCCTTAGTCCTTTCACCATCTGTTTTACGTTTTGTTGTTGCAACATTGTACCACTCAATAAAAATACCTCATTTACAATCTTCTATTTACCCACTCTACAGAGTCACTTTCACTCAAACCTCAACAACAGACACTGTGGATTCAGCTGCTGTAAGCATTGCTATAGCAAAAATCTGCTAAATTTGTTTACCTTAAATAAATATGTCATATATTGTTTTCACGTAATGTTATACAATGTTTCTCTGCATTATCAAAAAATAATTGTATATATTTTGTGAATGTTTTCCTTAGCAAATTTTCTGTATGTTTTATTTTGCTTATAATATTTGCTTTGTTTGTTTTAGCAGGACCATTTTTTTATACAGTACAGTTGCATGAACATTGAGTTCGTTTATATAATGCAAGGTGGTATGTGGGCGAATCCAAGCAAACATGTTGGTGTAAGGGCTCACCATCTTGAAAGAATGCTTGCTTGCTTATTTAATTAATTAAAACCAACAAATCCTGAAATGTTGCAACTGGTGGCTCACAACAGATAAATTCACTGTAGTAATCACATGACCAATGATAAATCCAAAAAAAAACATTTTAATGAAAACAGGTAAGCACTTTCAAAAATCTCATGTTTGCTTCATTAATTAATTATTTTAATATAATTTATTTTATATGCTCTACAGTGATACATTTCACCCATTCTAACTTAGATCTGTATCAGTTATCATATGATAATCAGATAACTTAGGTATGGCATTTGAAAAAGTTCTGTCTACCTTTCAGTACGGCACAGATCCCCTGCGGACAAATACTGACATACCATATCAAAGAATATAAAACATTCATCATCTAGTTAGAAATTCTTAAGCCAAAATTCAGACTGTTGGATAGAACTATTTTGCAATGGGAAATTCGGGCAGAAGAAACACAGTGAGCCAGAGGCATTTCTATCCTTATTCATTTGACTATATATCTCCTGGAAAAGTTTTGAAATACTGCCACCAATAATGCATTCTAACAGATCAAACATGTTAAACCTTAGAACACAGATCATGCATACTGTAAGCAAGCTATAATTTTGACAAATGGAAAGCCTCTTCTCTTCTGAGTGGTCCATTATTTGTCTTGGTCCCATTCAATAAACACATCATACCGAATGACATTTGATGACCTTTATTAAACTTCCATAAACATGATTGTTAACCGATAGTTATTCATTTCAAACAAAACATGATACAGGTGATAACATCCATGAAAGAAAACATAAGTAAATAGCCATAAGGGCAGCATAACTACCCACCCTTGGAATCAGCATTGTCCCCCACTTGCTCACTTATCCTTACATTTCCAAGGCAGTGTTACACCACTCACCTTCAATTTATTGAATTACACCTCAAACCAAATAAGCATCTCTGCTTGCTTATGTACTTATTAAGCAGTACAACTGCTCACTTTCCTTCCCAACTTATTGAATTGAACATCCAACACCAGATGGGGAACAGAAGAGGGCAACCCTGCCCCTCTTCTCCACCCACCAGCCTGACCAACCTGTTCCCCTCTTTCCACACAAAATCCAAACATAACCAACATTAAGGCCTTAAGCCAAACATCATTCGGTGTACCCCTCCTTCCTAACCAAGCTGAATCCATGTCATCCTTACTAAAACTCTGTCACATAACCAATGAATATAGCCAGTCACTTAACAGCATAAAGCAAACCCATGATCCCTCTCCAATGCTAAAGTAACAAACCATAACCTCATAATCTAGCATAACAACTGCACATGATCTAAATAATCTTTCCCCGACATCAAATGGTGTCCTTGTAATGATTCCCATTGCATTAACAACCAAATGGACAACCCAAACACTAAACCTTCTGCCCCTTAAAGCCACGCAAAGACAATAGCATACCATCATGCCACATAGCAACCTCATTTTACCACCTAAAGACTATAATCAATGAAGTCTCTTCACTTGAAACCATCAAAGGTGACTGCATACCCTCACATCAGATTGCAGCCCTGATTAACTGCCCAATGAATATAACTACCACATGAGTTCTCTGATCAAAACTCCCAAGTGCACCATCATGTTTAACTGCAGCCCTGTTTAACTGCCCAATCTATCTATTAATATTCAAATGACACCTCCTTCAAAATAGTATTGTAATCTGCGTCATGACTGGCAAACATATTCCAATGACTGATAACCCATATCTGTGTCAATACATACCCAGTGAACCACCACAAATGCAGGAAGTCCAATGCAGCCCAAAATGAATCCATGTAACTGATATGCCATCATGCCCCACTGCAACACCCTCTATTTTTTATCCTTTTAAACGGGTCCACTGATGTTTAAATGAAAATAAATTTTTATAATGTATCAATAGCATCTCATCCTGTCATCATGGCCAATACTCTTATAAAAACAACATCTGGCATCCAAAACATCTTGTTAATAAGTTTGAGCCCATGAAAAGACCACCCTAATCATAGACCCATGACCCTCTATTTACGAACCACCACCCCTTGCAAACCACTTATCTTGACAGTGCCAATATCTGTTAATCTTCACACTAATAAATACACTGAAACATTCCAACATACGCCCCACTGCTCAAGATTTAAAACTTAACATAACCTTATCACTCCTATCACTGTAGCAATCGCCAGTAAATCTTCCTCACACAAGAAAAATGCCCCACCTTGTTCGCATGCTCAACAAATAAACTCGAAATCCATCCCACCAATCTCCTATCCTGACAACCGCAACACAATCTGATCCAACTCAAAACACCCCCACCCTCTGATTCCTGCCACACGCATCAAATCCCTATAACCTAACATCATTCGATAGCAAGATTGGAACCAATGTCAAAGTCTCACATCCCTCCTTCAAATGTCCTACCCTGGTCATACTAAGCTACCCATCACCCATTCCACCCTCACCATAACTTCAGAAACATGATCTCCTTATAAGAAGGAACTAGTCCTACAAATCAATCCCACACTCCTTCATTCAATACAAGCCCATAAGAAACTCCCCTCTATAACCCACCTAACAAATTCAGGCTGTTGCAAATACCCAACATGCCTTCCTCATCCATCACCTGTACCTCATAAACCTACCCACCCCCCTGAGCATGTATAACCCACCTGCTACCTACCAACATAAACCCCATCCCTTGTAACTAAATGATACTGACAAGGGAAATGCCATATCCTAATGCAACAAGCCTCCATGCTCAGTGTGAACTCTACCCCAAGGAACGTTAACACCCCAAGATCCCCTTACCTGAAAAGGACTAAACAAACTTATTCATTCAGACAAAACCCCATTTGAGAATGGGCTTCAAACTCCCCTTAGTTAAACTTTTAACACCCGCTTCACTGATTTCCTGACATATATCCTCCTAACCGGCTCCCACAACACTCACAAGCCACACCCATGCACACCAAAATGAAGAGGTAAACTGTATCACCACCTGCGAGCAAATCCATGCAACTCCATCAGTCATAAACAAATTACAGCAGCATCTATCACTTGGTAAGACCACATCCTTCACACCATCATCTGATATGACCTATGAGCTGAATCATCTGAAACCACAACTGCATAACAGTGCAACTGGTAAGAGACCCTTCATAGCACTGCCATCTGGAAAAAGAAAAATGAAATGTAAGTCATATGAAACAAAACATTCTGACACAACCTAGCCCCCTTCATGTACCTCCCCAACTCTCTGCCAGCTTCACCATACACAACCAACCCACTAAACTCCCTCTTCCAGGCAGTCAAACTCATAACCCACAAAACACACTCAAAAACTCCTTCTGATTTTGTCAGGCATCAAAAACAAAAAGAAATAAGTTTATATGTAACCCTCCATGCCCCTTTACAACTGAAATAGTTAACAGATAACATCTTGTATATGTTATCACCTTACAATATTTAGTAGATAAAGTAGGTACCATCCTGCCAACCATGGTCCCCCCACTGACATCACCACGACTGTCCTAAAACCCACCCGCACTGTGGTGTCATGGCTTACTGATCATTCCGCTACCCATACAAAAGTAAAGGCTAGAACAAGGAAACAGTCCATGAGCCAAGTCTCCTACTATGTGGTGTCAACCACAGTAGGCCTGTAACCAATGCAGTGACAAGATCTTTATGAAGACAGAAACTGCAAGATGAAGAGAACAGAGTCAAGAAGCAACAGTGTATGTAGAGCATATGAGACAGAAATGTAACTACACAGTTCTAGGTGGAGCAGTAGCCAGACAAAACACTTGCTCTACATTACGAGGAATACAACAGCTCTCCTCTCAAGCAAACTGTTCCTCATCTGGATTTGTTATAATGTGATATACTACTGCTTTACCATCAAAATCCAGCTGAAATAAAGTATTCATTGATGCAGACTCCCTGTGTAAAGCTTCAGAAAAAACATGGAGAACAACTAATCATACAAGAGTTTGACATACGTTACTTTATAACACTACATTAACCAACTGCATAATATCACCTGCTATAGTACTCAGCAAACAAGTAAGATACAATGATAAAACACAAAAGCCATGCTAAAACTAAAGGAGGGAAGATGACAGAGGTGCCACTGAAAAGGATAACAGGTTTTGTATTAGCATGAATTTCTTAAAGACTATGAAGTCTGAAACTCAAATGTTTATCATTATTCTCAGACTTCAACCCTCAATAATTTGTCAATGATTTGCCAGAAAACCACACAATGAGAAACTAACCAAACTAAAGGACAAAATCTGGACATTCTGTAAAAATCTGTACTGTTGACAGGTATGATTCAGACAACCCAACCCAACCTGACCCATCCTCTGAAAGACAAAATGTCTGAAACACCACTGCACCACCACCCAATGACTTCCAAACAGACTACCCCAGCAATGCACAAACACCACAAATTTCCCCAAAGATCCCCACAAACACCACCAACAACAGGACAAAAAACTGCACAAAGCAGGTCCATCTCCAGCACACTTGCACCAAAAGAAGAAAGTGCGCCAACCCCTTCCCCTGCTACCCGTTAGTGCCTGTGTGCAAGCATGCCAACATAATTGAAAGTGCAACTCATGACCCACTCCCAACACAGAAACTAACTCACCATACTTTTTTCTCTTTTGTTTTTTTTTTGGTTGCATTAACATGAATATTGGGTGCCGCATTAACATGATTTTCCATAAGAGTAAGAAGTCTAAAATCCAATGCTTGTTATCATTCTAACTACAAACTTTAATGATGTTCCAGTAATTGTCAAATAACCACAAGTTTATGAAAACAGTCCAAAATATTAGGCTGACCCTGGATGTAACCAAAAGGATCAACCTAGACACTTGAACCAGGAGGCCTATGTTTCAACCACTGAATCAGAATGCTTAATACATCCTTTCTGGGATGCCACATCACCCCTGGCAATAAAAGAACATTTTTTTAGCCATCAAACACTGCTACCACCCTGAACTTGAAGCATGCTGAACAGACAAACAAACAATACCCACATTCTGATTTGTATCCTCTCATTCTGTCCATATTTTAATTAACAGCGTACCTATCTCCGGATCCTTCCCTGCACCCCTGCTGCTACAACCCATTCTGTTACCTTGCCTCCATTTGACGATGCACAAATCAGTTGTTACAAGTAATTTATATTAGAAGATAAAATGACAAGACAGGGGGTAATACCCAGGTGGAGCTGGGAGGAGGGAGGAGGATTTTCACCATCACAAACCAGCACAGCTGAAGTGATAGCCTGCTCCAGCCTTAATACCCCCCAAAAGCTGATTTTCTGTGATGAGGATCTAATAAACATTTCATTATGAACTGTATCTTGGCACAAACAAAGAAGTAGCTAGTTATGGGAAGACTCCTGGAGGGCATGACATCACTATAACAAAAGACACAAATTAGTGCATACTTTAAGACAGATAAATTGCACCCTGAGAGCATATTGTGACTTACACCTTTCAAAGCACCTAAATCCTGCAGTTGTCGACTATAATTATATATTTTCTGAATGTTGCATTTTACCTACTGCGTTAAATACCCTTCTCACGCAGGATTATAAAATGCAGTAACACAACTGGGTTTGGATTTAAAATTAATAATTTACTTTAATTATGAATAGTAGTGTGTGTAAGTGTCCTGGTCCATACTGTCTTCAAGCACCCATCAACCAAGGTAGATCACCTACCACCATGAGACTCAAAAGTCCTGCTGCCAACAGTAACAAATGCAGAGCAAACTCACACTGCTCTGCCTGCAACAAGACAGAGCTAAAAAAGTCCTGCAGCTAAAAGCAATAATGCACAGGCACTCAGAAACTAAACGCACAAGCAATACCTTGATATGTACCATGCCCAATAAAACTCTGAAACTCCATAACCTGCCATGCGAGAATGTTAACTGCAATGGAATTCAAAGTTATTGCTGCAGCACGCATGCACATGGAGCACTTGATAACAGAAAAATTTGCAGCCTGCAAAAAGTCACTCACAGCTGAAAAAAAACACCTTCACAGTCGACCTTAAAAGAAACTCCCAAACTGTAATGATGACAGCTCTATCACAAACACTACTGAGAGAAGAAGCTCCCCTGCACAAAACCCAGAACAAATGGCATTCCCATTCCCTATCAGCACCCAGCCTCTATAGATACGGTCAATCAAGTCATCTCAATACCCTTGAAAATTCTTCTACCCTCTACTACCTCCATGTTTTTTTTTTTTTTTGAAAACAGCAAGGATGGAACGTAACCACAGTACAGCACCTAAGACCATGCAAGGGAAGACCCTTTTCTTTTTTTTTTTTTTTTATATATACAATATGATTATCATTCTTATTTTAATACCAGGCTCCCTCACCACACACACGTACCAGTCACAACCTCTAGCCAAATACTCAAATCTCTACTCCCATATACCCCCATTTGTTAACCTTCAACCCACAGGCCACAGAAGGCCAAGAGAAGAGGAAGGAAAAAAAATGGTACAAACAGTACCCACCTTCTTCCCTGCTTACCAACCGTAACCCAAAGCCTATCTGATCAAAGGACCTAAAGGTCAACTTGGACGTAAACCTGCACTAAGCCAAGTTCACACCAAAAATGTGACTCCCACCCCAGTTACACTTGCCTAAAACCCTTTAAGCCCCTCCCTACTATTACATTATTTCCTCCCAAACATCCCTCTATCACATTTAACCCTATCCTTCCCATATCCTTTTAATTCCTGCTACTCTATTTATCAAACCACACTTGAGGATGTCCCAGGACAAAATGGTCTATGCCCAAACCCCATTTCCCCAATAATGCTCCCCTATCCGACATTACTGCACTTAGAACATGGGCTTTGTGTTAAAATGATTTGCATTTGCTTTACAATTAGTAAATTATTTTTGATGTAAAACAGTTCCACCACCTAATGTTTCACAGTAGTTTTAGGATATGCAATTGCTGTTAGAGGATGAATTTTGCATCCAAAATGCATATTATATAAGTAGTCAATGTCCGCACACTTACACATGCACACACAGATGCACAAGCAGAAAGAGAGAGTTTCTCACACAGATGGAAAAACTCATATAAACCCACACAAAGGTACAGATAGACTCATACACATACACAGAAACACACATACACAACCTGTAGTTGCAACCATTTTCTTTAATGTCTTTACAACATTGTCAACAAAATAAAAAATACACATAGTACAACAGAATTCATCCCCAGCAGACCTCTCTACTTTTCCATGATTTTATGTCTTATTTCTGCACTGTCCCTTAAAACAAGCTCTTTCTATTTAATTTCCTAAAACACACACACATACATATATACAAACATTTCTAATGAAGTCAACTTGCATTAGTTTTATTATACTTATTTTCTCAAGCTCATTAAACCTGGCTTTTTTTTAGCATTGCAGACAGCAAGGGAGAAGGAAAATCTCAACTCTTAGTACTAGTTTGCTGCTTTTACATTTGGCACTTTTTTAATTTTTTTTTTCCCATTTAGTGAGCAAAACCAACATGGCAGCCATTTGCTTTTGGTGTGATTTTCAAAGTGGCTTAGAATACTGTTATGAAGCCATGGACTTGATACAGGGCTCTCCCTAATACCACAGTGAAGAATGCCTCTTCTCCAATATGATGTCATCATTGTCAAAAGCCCCTTTTTGAAGTAATTTTGACTTGTTTATGCCATATCAGCATTGGTTATGATGCATTCCCCATGAGCATGTATGTCCCAAATACCTTTCCTGCAGTGAGTATAGCTAATATCTAAATGTAATATAGGCAAAAGTTAATGAAATATACAAAGTAGCCAAAAATAAAGTATGCTGATACACAATGGGTTTGTTTTAGTGATATACACATTAAAACCAAATAACCACTTTATAACAAGGCATATTACATTACATCAGAGAACCATGAACTCACATTTCCTGTTAAGAGAAATAATGCTTCTAAGTTCTGAAGGGAAATAAAAATAACCAGGCACGGCTCATAATATCAGAGAAAAGTATTATGACTGATTACAAGGCATTTGTTAAGGTTTCAGCACTGATAAATCAGCCATTTCACTTCAGTGCACTGGTACAGCTCACTAGCTACATACTTGAAAGAGGCATGCTTTTGACTAAAGCCTAATATATCATTGTTCACATTAAGCAAGGCAAAAATCCACACAAGTCTGTAATGCCTTGTGATGTTACACAGGGTCTATATCTTCAGTGAATGTCGTGCTTTCAAAATACCAGAGTTATGCATAGAGTTATTTATCCTCTTACATTATGGCACTCATTCCTCAATAAAATGCCATAATTACTTGTCCATACAGATATTTCTCAAGAGAGCTGTCAGTAAGGCTGTTTATTTTCCCTTTTGCTCTCTGAATCTGAAATCATTCCCTTGGGACAACACATAAAGAAGATGAGAAAAATGCAGGGTATTTGTTCAGACAGGAATACAATATGAAATCAACACTGTCTGTAGATGATATTTTACCTCTGTTGCTACAGTGCAACAAATAAATTCCCAACTTGCCCAACTCCTTTAATCAATAGACGGCTATTCTTTTTCTTTATCTTTCAGGGCTACCAGTAACAAGGATGAAGGAGAAGAAATGTATTATACATTACAAACTGGTGGTTTTATTTTTTTCCCCTTAATTTATGTATTTAATGTTTGTTAACAGAGTAAGTGAACTGGTCCAAGAACCCTTTTCAGATATGTCCTGAGACAGACAATCATTTACACGATGCAAACAGAATGCATACAGGTTGCAATAAAATACTGAAACATTAGAAAAAATGGACGTATATTAAGAATACAGATGAAATACTTTACACAGTTGTGCATACAAATATGATGTACGCTGATTACATCTACAAATTAATATAAAGTAGCAAATATGCATTAAACTATATGTTGGACTTAAGAAGGATTAAAACAAATCCAAAATGCAGAAATATGATAGGAGATACCTGTTAATAAAAGAATAAGGTATTTGACCAAGTTTAGTTTATTATGAGAAGTGAGAATCCTTTGTGTGATATTTGTCTAGTGTTGGGTGTTGTAAGGAGAATGTGTAAGAGCAGACTAATATGCAGAGTGAAATGGTCAATACTATCTGAGTGCAGTACAAAATAATGAAAACAGGTGTACACATTGCAGAACCAAAGAGATTACTATAACAATATGCCCTAACCCTAACTCAAACCAAGAACCAGAACTCGACTGTAAAATAAATTCCACAGAGGCACGAGCTCAATCAACCAGCACTTTATTACACAAGATACACGGTTCTCCACTACTGACCTAGGTTTCGTCCTGTAAGACTTCTTCAGAGTGTGTTGAACCAGACTTAAATACAAACAGTGAATTCAATTATTCAATAAAAATACATTAATTAAAACCAATTACATATCCTGTTTAAGCATTTGCATAGAACAGATGAACTTACCCAAAAGAAACCCCCCAAAAACCCCCCCAAAAAACTAAAACAACTAAAACAATTAATGCTATTGAATTATATAATCAACCAAAAATGTTGTGTTGTAACCATAAAAATATATAAATATATATTCATGTATTCATGTAAAAAAATTATATATATATATATATATATATATATATATATATATATATTATATGCTGTTGACATATGTAATAAATTTGGTTTAAGTGAAAAATATATATACATATTTTGTAAAAATAGATATATACTAAATGTTGTATATAAAAACCTTGTTAAACAATATTAATATGTTACAAAACTTCTTCCTGGGCTTTTTAACCTAAAATATGCCTTAACCTCAAAAATGGCTTGATCGATATGAACTCATTTAGACCCTTATATTGATATGCATTCAGTCTGAACTGAGATTTTAGCTCACATACATCTAAATGATAATCAATGGTCCTACCCTGTTGGTCCTTCAACAATTGTTGTATAACACAAAATTTAAAGCTGTGGTCATTATATGCTATAACATGTCTAGCCAATGCATTGGTAGGCTTCTTATGCTGAATGTCTAAAATGTGTTCTTTTATCCTCTCCCTGAAACTTCTACAAGTCTTACCCACATAAAAGGCAGTGCATGCCTGACATTTCGCAAGATAAACTACATTAACAGAAAAACAATCATAATGTCCCAAGATATTAATGGGTATGTTGTTAATAACAATTTTATTCCCTGTGGGAAAAATCTTCGTACAAGTAAAATATCTACCACATTTAAAATTCCCCATAATTCTACTACTACAATGAACTTTACTTCTAGCTGTTTTTTCAAACATATCCTTCAGGGCTAAATCTTTACGGAAAATAAACTTGGGCTGACGTGCAACAAAATCTTTGAAATCTTTTAATTTAATAAAAGATGCCCAATTCTTTTCAATAATCTTTCTAATATACTCAGAATCAGCATTGTAGGTGAGTACATATAAAAAACTTTTGTTAAATGGAACATTTTCCTTACGTTGGTCAACTATGTCACTAAAAAAATCATCTTTGCTTTTGAGAATAGGTTGAATAATGCCTCTTTCCCTTTTAAAAAATATCTCACTTCTGATCTCATCACACATATACTTGGGATAACCCCTATTCAAAAATAGTTTAACCATAAAATCTAATTCAATCTGAAAGTCCACCTCTTCACTAACCATGCGTGCTGCCCTGACCATTTGGCCTTTTATAATGGCTCTTTTTTGATGACCAGGGTGCCAGCTGTCAAAATGCAAGTATGAATTAGAAAAGGTGGGCTTTCTATATATTGTCGAAGCAAGGCACCCCTTCTCTTTGACATATGTCAAACAAATGTCTAAATATGTGATCTTTTCTTTTTCAATTTCGTGAGTAAACTTTAAAAACCAAATAGTTTGATTAATATACTCAATAAAGGCAACCAATACTGTCCTCTCTCCTTGCCAAATAAGCAATATGCAACAATTTTTTGTTTTTTGAAAATAATTTTTTCAGACAGCGCACAGGTGTAGCTATGGGGGCGGCTTGCGCTCCCATCTATGCCAATTACATTATGGCCTATTGGGAGGCCAACTATGTTTTAAACAGCGAATATCGTCCATTTATTAAAATGTATATGTTTTTTGGACGACATATTATTTGGCAAGGAGAGAGGACAGTAAAGGGGTGCCTTGCTTCGACAATATCAATATCCGGGTCTGAATGAGTTCATATCGATCAAGCCATTTTTGAAGTTAAGGCATATTTTAGGTTAAAAAGCCCAGGAAGAAGTTTTATAACATATTAATATTGTTTAACAAGGTTTTTATATACAACATTTAGTATATATCTATGTTTACAAAATATGTGTATATATTTTTCACTTAAACCAAATTTATTACATATGTCAACAACATATTATATATATATATATATATATATATATATATATATATAATTTTTTTACATAATATATATTTATATATTTTTATGGTTACAACACAACATTTTTGGTTGATTATATATTTCAATAGCATTAATTGTTTTAGTTGTTTTAGTTTTTTTTGTTTTTTTTGGGGGGGGTTTCTTTTGGGTAAGTTCATCTGTTCTATGCAAATGCTTAAACAGTTTATGTAATTGGTTTTAATTAACGTATTTTTATTGAATAATTGAATTCACTGTTTGTATTTAAGTCTGGTTCAACACACTCTGAAGAAGTCTTACGGGACGAAACCTAGGTCAGTAGTAGAGAACCGTGTATCTTGTGTAATAAAGTGCTGGTTGGTTGAGCTCGTGCCTCTGTGGAATTTATTAATATGCCCTAACCCTGACAGCGTCTTCCTGTATGATGCATTCAGAGAGTAGAGCTAGAGATGGAGAGATAACTGCATGGTCAAGAATGGAGTGTAGTGATCAGGGTTTAGAGTTTAGCCAGTATCTGTAATTCACTAACATTTGTTTTCCTTTAGCAAGAGAGAATGACAACATTTCTCAAAATGAGTAGTATTTTCAGCATATATGATAGGTTCTGTTAGAGAGTTCCAACAAGCTAGAACTAGTTTAAAGAAAGGACCTTTCACTGGTAAGAATGGCAAAGGAAGTTCAAGGTAGAGGAAATGAGTTAGAATTGAAAAGTAAAATCTCGTGGTTTTGATAACTTGTTTAAGAAGTTTATAGTTGAGAGTATTTACAAGAAATGATGCCTTGTCACTCAGGGGTAGCCATTTATCTTTTCTGAGGGCATGCAAATTGTGTACAGCTTTAATGGAGAGGTGAAAAAAATGGAGCATTTGATTTTCCTCCTTTTAGAAGCTGAGATCTACGTTGAGAAGATCCCTAGTGGTAATAGGCAGACGATATGCAAGCCTAGGCAGAAGAACATTAATGGCTATGGCGCATTAAGCCTCTAGACTATGTAGATTACAAATTCTTCAGGATGGCCTCAGCTGAGCTCAGACTTTGTGAAATTGGGTTTTGGCATGTGTGGCTTCAATTTTGTAATCATAATGTAATCATACAGCAGAAAGTGCATTAAATATCTGAGCAATGACTTCCTTACAGACATTCCTCATACCTCCTGTAGAAATACAATGTTTTTTATGGAAGATGCCCCTGCACATGCTCATAGCTGATTGCATGGGATGTCTGTCTATCTAAACACACACACACACACACACACACACACACACACACACACACACACACACACACACACACACACACACACACACACATATGGATTTGCTTACCTTTATTAATTGGCACTAACTTTGATTTGAATAATGTCCACACCAAATGATCAACATGATGCACTTCAACACTATACTCAATTTCAGTGCATGCAAAAACCTTAAAACAAAATTGAAAAGGAAACTTCATTTTTTGCAGGGTGGCAAGTCCCCATACACGCTCAACACCAATGGTTATTATATATTCTTACTCCAAGATCACACAATTCTTTGGGAAAGAGCAATTTCCACAACCCAGAGAATCATCCGATCTGCTAATTTTATCGAAGGGTGTTGTCTGTGTGTTTAATTGACCAAATTGTGTCAACTTAACAGATGTTAACAAAAGTGCTGTTTGACAAAAGTAAAACTTTTCATAGATGTATCTTTGTACACACACACACACACACACACACACACACAAATACACATTTATATATATATATATATATATATATATACATACATGCTTCCACAGAAGTAACTAATTAAAATAGTATTTCTCTCATTCATAGATTCCTTTTTCATTACTACTGACCTGAATTTCCTCATAGCCCAGCACACAGAAACACCAGTTTAGAAATCCACAGACTACTGCTGTCTGAAAAAAACATTGCTTCCTATCTTCTTAGATAAAGCTAAACTTCAGTTTGTATCAAAGAGAAGTCTTTTCAGTGTGTGTTTTGTTTTTTGTTTTATCACTGAGTCTGTCAACCGAAGCAGGGGTGGTGCAGCTGTAGTGTTGTTGTCTCACAGCAAGAGGTTTTCCCATTTGATTCTCGGCTGCAGCGCCTTCTGTGTGGAGTCTGCATGTCCTCCCTGCAGTTGAGTGGCGTTCAAAAGACATGCATAGAATGGGCATGCCTTTGCTGAAGGTTGGACGATGAGCTGGCACCTCAACACCCGTAAAAAATCTACTGCCAATCATTATCAGACCGGAGTTCCACTGTGGCGACCCCTAACCGGGAAAAGCCAAAAGAAGAAGATCACTGAGTCTGTAACCTAAGGCATTCCTCCTCTCTCATAGACATTATACTACTCCAAGGCCAATATTATTTTGAAATTCCAGACCATCTCAAGTCACATTTGTCATAACAATTAAATAAAGGAAAACTTAACATATCAACAAGCTTAATAGGAAATTAAAAATTGCAACATGAGAGTAGAGTATGTATCTATAGAAAAACGGATTGTTCTTATAGAAGAAGCAAGAGACCTGTTTTTAACTGCTTACAAATTCAATGTTATACTGTCCTGCAGGAAGCTAAAAAGACTTCAAAGAGTCTGTCATAAACTGTTTAAAAACGTGACACGGGAAAGGTGCAATAAGTGGTGGTTGATACCAGATTTGTTCATAGGTTCATAGGTTGGTACTAGGCTACCAGCCCTAGGGCCTATACAAGCCTAAGTGAGGCAGGCTAGCAAATACGGTAGGTGCACAGGCAGACAAACTGTAGCAAACATGAAAAAAGAAAGCCAGCACCTTGGAAGCATGAAGATTTATTATGAGAACCAAACCGGTTTCAGCATATAGCTTTCATCAGTGGTACCTCTCAAAAAGCAGTAATAACTCTGCAACGAATACTTAATCTAACTAGGTATCCATGACATCATTTCCTGTCCAAAACCAAACTTTTCTGATACCAAATAATAGGCACAAAAAAACAATGCAGAACACAATAAAAGTCAATATAGAATTACTGTTTTGTTTCCTTTTATTTTTTTTTCTTGATATGCTAATATTCTGTTTTTGTTTTAAGAACTGTTGTACTCTTGGTGTCCACCACAGAGTACTAAATCATACCCAATGGTATCCAACTCATGATAGGAAGGGAAAGTGCTACAATTTGTCATTTAATCCAGGTGGGAATAAACCACCCAATTTTACAATCCATTTCCTTTCCTTCATGTTTAATATATTGTGCCACCATGTTTTGAAAGATCTATTGCCTGATATTTTGTCATTGACTGTAAAAGTAAATTTCACTGTATGATGAATCAGTGAATGTCTATAAAGGGCATTGGTGGCTCTGGCATTCCTAATATCCTCTAGATGTTCTGACATTCAAAATCTAAATTGTCTAGACATTTGGCCCACATAGAAAGCTTGGCAAGTGCAAGTGGCTAAATATATAACCTAACCTGTTCCACAATTGGAGAAGCAGTTAATGTTGTACACCTGTCCAGTGTTTTTGCTGGTAAAGGTTTTTGTTTTGAAAACATGTTTACAGAAAGTGCAATGTCCGCATGGGTAAGAACCAACCAATTTCTCCCATTAGTGTTGTTTGATGATAGATGGCATCCTAATGCATGATTTTTTTATAGTGAGAGAAATGGGAACCCAAAGTTTTGCCCCGCCTGTAAATAAATAGGCATTTGTCCCCCAAAAGGTCATCCAATTGTTCATTGGTCTTCAAAATATTCCAATGTTTGTCAATAATATCGACATGATGTGCTGTATTTCTACCAAATGTGGTGAACATTCTCAGGGTGTCCTTATTATCCTTCCTGGGTTGATGTTTATATTCTAATAAAGTGTTCTTAGGTTGGTTTTTGGCCCATTGCATGGCCGAATTAACATTCTGTTTGCCATATCACCTAGCTAAAAATCTGTTAGCTAAATCATGATGAGATTGTGTAAGATACTGCTGGGAAGAGCAAATTCTCTTCAAACGCAGAAACTGGGATTTTGAAATGTTATTAATGGTATGTTTGGGGTGGAGACTGGTGGCATGGAGCAGGCTGTTGTATTGTGGATATTTTCGGTAAACTGTGGTTCGTAGTGTATTTTCTGGTTGACGCTGTAAATGAACATCCAAAAAGTGAATCTCATTTTTATGATGACTCACTGTAAATTCAGCCCCCCATTTGTTTCCATTGGGATATTCAATGAATTCCTCCAGATATTCACTGCCTCCTTTCCATACAAGCCAACAGTCATCCAAAAATCATCTCCATATGTCTATCTCTGGCAAATACAGATTATAAAGTTCATTATATATGATGTGCTCCTCCACATGTCCCATATATAAATCAGCATATATTGGGGCAAAAGATGCCCCCATTGCTATGCCTTGAATTTGCCAGTAGCACTCATGTTGAAAATAGAAGACGTTTTCAGTAAGAACATGCTCGGCCATACAAATGAGCAATGTGTTGAAACCTGGACTATAAATATTGGCCTTATTTAGCCAAAATTCTAATGCTGTTAGTCCAGCCCAATGTGAAATGCTGGTGTAGAGTGATTTAACATCCAGGGTGCTCATCAACCAATGAGGTTCCAATTGAGACTCAGATACAATTTTTAAAAATTCTATGGTATCCTTTAATCTGGCTCTGACATACGGCAAAAGCGGTTTCAAATATTCTGTCAAAAATGCTGACAATGGCTCAGTGAGGGAGCCTATGCCTGAAACAATAGGCCTGCCTGATGACGTATTCAAAGATTTGTGAATTTTGGGCAATAGGTAAAGATATTGTTTGCCTGGATTATTGATCATTAGTTGTTGTCTGGTTTTAACACTGATAATTCCCTCCTCAACAGCTTCCTGCAAAGAAATTGTCAATTTCTTTTTTTGAAGTTTGGAGTGGGGTCGGTGGGCATGTTCATATAATGCTGAGGGTTGGACAATTGTCTACTTCCCTCGGCCCAGTAATAACTGGAGTCCATGACCACCACCGCCCCACCCTTGTCTGCTGGTAGAATGGAAATATCAGTGTTATTCTGGTATATCCGAAATAAAAGGAGTCACACAGTACACAGTCCGAAATCATCCCCTCATCTCTGACCCCACACCAAAGCCCTCAACCCCACTCCAAACTTCCCCCAATTGTCCTCCCTCACACAGCCTGAATCATGCAAGATGAAACTGGAGAGAAACAAAATGCAGACTTGCTGTTATAACAGCCAGACATCTCACATCCAAACTGGGGATGTCCGCCACAATCCTGGAAACTGAATGGCATGCCCTGCCGACACCCACCCAACCAAATGATCAACAAATAGGGCCTATGCCTCACAAAGCAACACACCAATAGGCCGCCATAAATATATATATATATATATATATATATATATTTTTTTTATATAATTATTTTTATTTAATACTATAACCTCTATAGACATGCCAGTGTTGTGAAATTGGTCAAATATCCCAGGCAGTAATAAAATTTTACTACACAAAGATGGGCGCCAAGCTGTGAAGGTATGAGTAACAACCTTCCTGAGCAACTCGCAACCAACGAATAACAGCACTTCAGGAAACTCACATCTCGCATCCAGGAATACATTTCTAAGCCTGCGAAACTGCCCACGGCCTAGCTAGCTAGAAGCACCAAACACTGTCAACCACCACATGGAATCTGTCATCCTGTCTCCACTGCACAGCCTAAAGAACAATTATGTTTTAAATCCAATATGCACTTCAAATGACAATAAAACACTCAATACTTATTAAAACAAAAAACAACCGGTAAGCTCTTTCATTCACAAAGAACTTCTTCAGACCCGGTTGTCACACATACAAAATTCACATTTATAGTTTGCTCAAGTCACATGACCCAAAACATTAGCAGTGTTTTAACCCTTTCTTACATAACATTGCTTTAAAGTTTTCTAAGTCCGGTTGTTTTTTGTTTTAATAAATATTGAACAATTATGTTTTATTACTCCATATATCCACATGACAGAAACACAATTTGTCACGCAATCCTTTCACTACCAATGGACACACAAACAGCCAGGTGAGTATAAAATCACACAACATAAGCTATTAACCTGACTACATCTTACTGCAAAAAGTGATAAAACTTGTACAATTGCCAGAAGATTAGTTTGTTTTTGACAGGAAAAATGGGGTGAACTGTGTTACTAATGGCAGCAGCTGCTTTCCCAGGGATGGGCACAAGATACTGACTCAACAGGGATTATTTCACATCTTTATTGTAAACTCACAAACACAAAAGAAAAGCAAAAAAAAAAAACAAAAAAAACAAACAAAAAAAAAAAAAAAACGGTACATCCAGAAATATAACACTGGTATAAAAAGTTTTCAATGTTACTGTCACCTGCCCTGTTCACTCTTTTAGGTCCAACAAGAGTAGATCTCTCTTACCCACTCAGGGACTCCAACCGAGGTAGAGGATGTAGCTATTGCAGAGTCCATAGTGGCTGTAGTTGCTTCACCAGAGGGATCTGGGGTAAAAGATGAGTGGTCCGAGGAACAACAAATGGCCAAAGTTTGCTTAACTCTTTTTGTGGTTGGAAGAAGGACAAACCATGGGGCAGGTAGTATGTGTCACAGTCAAGACAAAATGGTGCTAGAAAAACTACCACACCACAAAAGTTACCATTTTTTGACAGAAAAAAAAACATACTAAAAAGCATGTTCACACAATTTCTTCATAGAAAATATGTTTTCAGTTAGTTAACACTGCTTTTAAACTGACAGAAAAAAATGAGTGCTCCCATTAAAAGGACATTACCGTCTCAAGACCGACCTTTTAAACGCAGCACTCCTTGCTTTAAAATAACTTTCCTGAAGAGGAAAGTACTAAAACATTAGTAAATAAGAAAAATGGAAGTTTTTCCCCCAAAAGTAACATATCTGACCAGCAAGGGAACAACAAGCCAGCTGTCTATTGTTGAAAGTATCAGAGGAGCATAGTATTTGGTAGTAGGAAAGCTCCGAAGGGCTTCATGGTCAGCTCAAGCTGCTTGACAGTTTGGTTGCATGGAAGATGCCCTGAAGCTTTGGGTACTGTCTGGCTGTTATATCCTTGCCAGGATATAACCAATATAGTTAAAGCTATTGCAGCAGTGATCAGTATAATGAACATCAAATATTATTTTTCTTACATTCATCCCTCTAGCTGCCAGTGCAGAGCCACATGACCTGTAGAGCTAGTAAATACAAATCGACTGTTAATATCAAATGTATAAATTACTAGATATTAAATAGATTATCTTTATGACAGACTTCCCTCTACAATATGTTTTATTATACGGCCTTGGAAAAATAAAATGCCTTATTTCCATGATTTCTTTAATTTTTTGAGCTTCTGAATTGCTTCCTTTTTTATGCACAGCAGTTAGAATTATGATCTCATAACAAATTCCATTTCATTATATATCAATGTGTCACAGTAAGTAATATAACATTTTGATTAATATTTATATACAAATGCATACTATTAATTGTAAGTATTCTCTGCTTTATTACAGCAGTCTATCTAAATCAGTGTCCTGCAGTCACCAATGGCCCACCACATTTCCATGTCTGTCCCTACAGTTAAAAAAATGTGGCTACCGGGGGTGATAAATCCAGCTGCCCATACCAAAATCGATGGATGGTCATGACTACCAAAGCACACAACCTACTCACAATCTCTCTCGCTCTGTTTTTTTTTTTTTTAAGTTTTACTTCCAGCTCCTCCCCCTCCCCAAATATGTCACAGCCTGTAAACAGAACATATCTACCAGGTGGTCCTTGTTTCAGTCTATTACAGCTTCCTTTTCTTATTCATTAAACATTTTTATACTTAACAAATTGCATTTCATTTAATCAACATCATTAATCACTCTGAAAAGATCTAATCTTACACAATCATATTACCATGCAGAAACACTGGAAATGTTATCAAGCACTCGATGATTTTTTAGGTGGAAAGTCTATACACATTTTAAAATGTGAAGGTAAGTCAGTTACCTTTACTGCACCTTGCCAGCAAATTGTTAATCTTTATAATAACAAAAGGTACAGAAGATAGCAAAAATATGCTTAACATTCTCACTTTTAATGGATATAAAAATATTAACATGGGGCTCAACCATAAATGTAAAAAACAACCACAATGCAGAATAAAAATGACTATCATTTTCCATAATATGAGATGAAAATATGAAGGGATTGTGCAGGTTCTCTCTCAGTTCCATTCATGCCATTCAGCACATTAAGCAACAAGCATTCTCCAGGCACTTGTTTCTGTAGCAGTTATGGTTTTACAGAGATGGGTTGCTAGCCCGGCACCCAAACCTCCTCTCTTCAGAGGTTGTACCACACACACTCACACACTCACACCTAAGGCCAATTTAGAGTGTCCAATTCACCTGCCTCATGTCTTTGGAATGTGGGAGGAAACTAGAGCACCTGGAGGATACCCATTCGAACACAGGGAGGACATGCAGACTCTGCACAAAAGGAACCCCTGCCTAGAACCAAACTGGAGAACCTCTTGCTGTGAGGCAACGGTGCTAACAGGTGCACCACTGTGCTGCCAATTTTGCAAATCTACTGATAAGTCAACTTACTTCTTATATATTTTAAGAAGAAAAAATCACAAAACTCCAATGCAATCAGTTGATGTGTATGATGCTAGTCTCCCAAAATTTAACCTTCCAACCTCTACACTTTTCAACTATACTTAATTAATTCTCTTAAAATGTTAATGCTTTTAATATTTAAAGACAAAAATGTAACATATATATGTATTTTACTTTTGTTTCCCACTCTTTGATATTAAATGCAGCTTCATTTTTGTACATCTTCTCACTTCCTTCTCCTATTTGCACATGTCCTGAACACACTTGTAAAATTCACTCTTCATTGCATTTCTGTTCTCATACTTTAGAGGTACAACTTGTACCAATAATCACTTATTTATTCTAATAAACACAGAATTAAATGTTATATTAGGAGAGATGTATATGGCTATATGATACATGCAATATCTGCCCAGATTTTACAGTAATTATATATGGGTATACTTTTAAGGTGATACAGTCTGTGGCTTTGCATTTTCATAGCAGTGGCCTGTGAAGAGCAGAGCTACATGGATATGCAAATCACATACTGTGAGCATAAATCAAAAAATGAGGAGTTGCTGTAAACACACCCAACTATCGCAAAAGAGTAACATGTATGAGTGATAGGGGGCAGCTACTATGTTGTTAAGGGGCTTTACACATATACAAATGAGTTTGATTCATAGACATGAATCGACAAGGAGCTCATTTCTATATACCATGTCTAGAAATCCCTGATGTTACGCCAGTAAGCAGAAGTTTTCAGGGAGAATTCAGAGACGTGCGGGGAGATAAGTTGGTACTTTTGCATGCCTGGACATTTTTACTGAAGGAGTAGCTTGGATAAATACTTCATTTAGATGCTTGTCCATACCTGGACATATTACTGAAAGGGTTGCATGGGGAAATGTTTCATTTTGGTGCTTGTACATACTTGGACATTTTAGTGAAGGCATCACTTGGGGAAATGTTTCATTTTAGTGCTTGTGCATAATTAGATATATTACTGAACAGGATGCTTGGGTGAATGTTACATTTTACTGCTTGTGTATTCCTGGACATATTACTGCAGGGGTCACTTGGGTGAATGTTTCATTTGGGTACTTGTGCATACTAGGAAATGTTGCTGAAGGGATCACTTGTGGAAATTATTTGTGTGTCAGGAAAGTGCTTTTGTATAGTTTGACAAACTACTATAGGCATGGCTGAGGGCAAGTTTATGGATTGCAATTTCAATATCAATGATGAAGCACATCACTTAACAAGGGATGTGTATACCACACAGATGTTGGACTGATGAAGCACATAATTTAACAAGGGATGTGTATACCACACAGATGTGGGACTGATGAAGCACATCACTTAACAAGGGATGTGTATACCACACAGATGTGGGACTGATGAAGCACATCATTTAACAAGGGGTGTGTATACCACACAGATGTGGGACTGATGAAGCACATCACTTAACAAGGGATGTGTATACCACACAGATGTTGGACTGATGAAGCACATAATTTAACAAGGGATGTGTATACCACACAGATGTGGGACTGATGAAGCACATCACTTAACAAGGGATGTGTATACCACACAGATGTGGGACTGATGAAGCACATCATTTAACAAGGGATGTGTATACCACACAGATGTTGGACTACACATTGCAAAACCACCTCATTGTTAAACTGTGCTATACAGCATTTCCCATTTGCATTTCATTATTTTTAAGGTCTTTTGCAGTAGTGTAAATGACCTTTATGAATCTTGCCTTTGCTAGGCTCATTCATAAGTGACAGAAATACCCCTACAACATTTGCGTAACTGACTTTGAATAGCGGCCTTACAACCACAGCACACAAACCTTAATAAATGTCATTAAATTAATAGTAAAAATAACTATAACAATCTAGATAAACTATTCATATTCTGTAATAATACAGTGTTCAGTGACTGTATATTATGTTTTTCTATGTTACCAGTATGTACAACAGTAAGGAGTATTTGTTTTCCATGCATATTCATTCTTACATATTTGTGCATATATACTACATTGTCAGTCTACCAATTATATGATCCCTATTGTTCCTAATGGTCACATGTGATCTTATAGTCATGATATTCTCTGTACTTATTTTTGAAAAGATAGTATTTTCAGAAATATTGTGGAGACAGAGAACACATTTTATAGTGTACCCTTTTACTACTTTTACTAAGGTTTGGCTTGGAATTTGCAGGCATTATAGACAGAACCATTTCTTCTGACACGTGAACTTTTTATGTTACTTACAGCATTAACAATTTAAAAGTATTTCATTGATAAGGTTATTAATATGTGATACGTGAACATATTGACAGAACACTCTACTGCAGATAAGCTGAAAATTCTTTATATAGGTTTTTGGCACCTAAGAAAGGTAAGGAATGAAAAACCAAGGCTAGTGACTTAATACATAATCACAATCCTATTATTATGGAATTTACATAGTCTAGTTTATGATACACAGCTTAAATATTTTAAATTAATCCTGTGCATTTGTTTGCACAATGGACAGTTTGGCAATTTAAGCAAAACCTAAATTACATTTGTTGATCTGAAGTTAACCAGCTAACCAAAACTTCCTTTATATAATAGGTAGTAGCTACACTGATGGCTAGAGAAATCGGTCTGCTTGCAGACTCATCACTGTCTTGCCTTCTAACTTAATCATATTCTAGATATTTGTAATCCTCACAAGAGTGGAAGCACAGCCAGTAATTGTAAATATGGATCATATTCTATCAGGCACAAGATGAAGGACTATTTATACATGGATTTTAGTATTCCTAGATTCTACACGTCTGCACTATTGAACTTCTAGCATGAGTTAAAAATGTGCCAGCTGGCACAATGTAGGCTGTTTTGTTTAATTAAAATATGTACTGCCAGATTCAATTATAAGCCCCCGAGTCTTCAGGAATCCTCCTGTGCTCATTTCATAGTCAGAAAGACAGGTCTGTACATCAAATAAAGGCCCAGTATCTGGTTAGACTTACACTAAATATGAAATACCTGAATTAGCAAGTACCTCATGCTTTCAGGTTTTGATTACTATTTGCAAAACTAATTTATATATTACAATACTTGGCCAAGCAACTTTGTCTTGGCTACTTACTTCAGAAGTTACTGTGAAAAGCACGTCATGTGTAAAGCTAGAGCAGTGAGTATATAACAAAGCACAAATACTGTAGGCACTTACGTTTTTACATCATCAGAGGCTGTCTAGGAAATATGTCATAAAGGTACAAATAACTGCGCTGACTATCTGAAAAGCTGTGGATTACTAGAATGAGCAGTTAGCAAAACTACAACATATTCCCCTGCCTTATGCTCTGATAAAGATGAAACATCACAAGGATAATTGTGAAAATGTTAACATTGTGTCTGCACATTTATATACACACAAGGTTGCTCTAAGGTTATGCACATATTTTTTACTCGTGTATAAAGTGTAGGCATCTTAGGAACGTAATACCTGTTTTAGTTCAGTAAAGGGGCCTCTTGTCCTCACAATATGAACTTTTAAGACAAATCAGTTAATAAGCCTTGACAATGATCATGGAAATCGCTTAACATATCTCTGTAATGACATTGATAGAATGTATGAAATACAAGCAGTTTACAAGATATCACATATGCAGGACTAATTGTGAACAATGCTGAAAGCTGATGTAAATACCTCTATAATATGTTGGATTCTTTCCAAAAATGCTCCTGGGAATACTAAAGACGTGTTTCTGAATGGCACATAAAGTACAGAGACACTGACTTGGGTTATATTTCAAGGGCATTTTGTGCTTAACAAATCAGAGCAGTGTTGTCTTTAAGCTATATCGTTATGACTTTGCTCTTATTTATAGCTTACTTGTTTTCAAAATGCAAGTGTAACAGTTCATAGTAATTTGCATTATGTACGTATTAAAGTAAGAAGAACTGCAATGAGTGTTTGGCAAATGAAATGTGAATATGTTTCACTGCCTGCATCTTTGTTTTGAAAGGACGAGGTACTAATCTCTGATACCTTCCTGCCCTTCTTCCTAGCTGTTTGTTAACTGGTAAGAATTCTAATGTGAATTAGGGGAAAAAACATGAACCCCTATGATGGAAGCATAGTTTTTTTTTTCAGATGCCAAGAGAAAAAGGACTAAAATTCCTGTTAGACGTTTGGATTGATCTGAAAGAAATGAATAATTATACTGGAGAAATATCAGAAAACAACCATGTATTTGACAGAAAAAGTAAAGTTCAGTTGCTCATCAAATAGATAAAATAATGTGACGGCAGGAGAAGGTTGTAAATGACAACTGGCATCTGCAACCATAGCTAATCCTACATGATGAAGAAGACGTCAGTGATTTGGAAGCAGGGGTGAAGCAAATGAAGGAAAACAGATCCTAGAGATTTCAAGTAACAGGACCACAATGTACTAGGTGGAGGACATAAGCAGAAGAACACAAATAATTATATGAGCATGGATGTTTTATGCATTTACTTTGTAATTGAACTGATCCTACAACAAGCATTTTTTTATGACGAACATGACAGACATTTATAATGAGTAGAGTTAATCTGACCAGGACATGGACAATCTCCTTACTCTTTTTCTACAATGAAAAAAGAGACATGTAGTCCACGCAAAATATCATCATGCTAGCGCTCTATCAGCATGTAGGATTAGATAACTTTTAGGCACGGCCGTGATAGGGAGTCCGACAGAAAAGTAAACATTAGTGAGGACAAATATGCCTGAAGTTTAGGAAAGTAAAAATTAAGTTTTATCAGTTGCTCTGTCATCCAGAAATAATCTGTAAAACTGATCGGCAATTGTTGCTATGAATTGAATTAACTCACTGATTAGTTGAATTGCCTGTGTCAGCCTAGGAAGAGGTATTAAGGTCACTGAGCATGTCGGAAACTGCAGCAGAGTCAGAAGATTGCACAAACATCCACAGAGGCCATTTTGTAGCTGAAGCCACTAACACCACCAAGAGAAATGTATGCTTTGGCAGTGGTGAAGGAAAGCAATGTGTGTTTATTCACGCCAAGAAGGAAGGTGATTAAATTATATTCTACAGGTCAGAAAGCTCCATAAGAGATCAAATTTAAACTAAAATTTTAAAGCACAATGACATTTGACCTCTGATTGTATGAGAGATATATTATATCTAAGAAATGTTTTATGATTCGGATATGAAAACAATATTATGAAAAAAACTGATTAGAATAAAAATTAGGAGACAAAGACATGGAAATATATATATATTTTTTTCTGAACTGATTTTGAACAGAAAGTGAAAACTGAAGTTTGGTTAAGAAAAGAAGGAGTTTTGACAAGCATGATGAAAGCACTACTAACAACCATAAGTACAAAGTGAAACAGAAAAAGTCATTTCTAAGCATGAACAAATAACAGGTCTATGGGATGTTTATTTATTTTATTTATTTACTGACATTTGTTAATTAAATAAATAAATAAATGCTATGATGATTATGAAAAAAGCAAATGAACAAACTGCACATTTCAAAGGATGAAACTACCTTTTTTGGTGTAGTTCATTATGCTTCCACTAGAAGTCATTGAAGTAACTTGTTTGTTGATTGGAATCCCAAAACTCTACCCCTGGAAAAAAAATGCCAAAAAGCAACATGGGAAGAGGTGGAGAGGTAAACCCCCACCCATCAAAACAACACACACACACACACACACATGCATATATATATATATATATATATATCTATATATATATATATATATATATATATATATATATATATATACAAATACATGTATACAATGTATACATACACACACACACACACACACACACATATATATATATATATATATATATATATATATATTAATATATATATATAAATATATATATATATATATATATATATATATATATAAATATATTACCATATATATATTACCATTTACATATATGTACACATAGACATATATATTAACTCTATGGTTCCACTAACTCAAAGAAGGAGGAATTACCTACAAATGACTTGGCCCAGCTTGCTAACAATGATTTTCTGGCAGGTGCTCCACTCCTTGGTGCTCAAGAAATCAATCTTTATCTAACAGCAAGATGGACAGTTGAATATACAGACTTTTTTTTTCTTTAAGGTGGTCAAGGTCACATTATCTTGTGAGAAATGTGTAAAATGTAGTAAGTAGAGTCATATTGCAAAAAGCTGTACCATGCACTTTACATTGTGTAGCTCTGAATAGTAGCACCGGCCAAATTATGTGTTAGAAATAATTGAATGGTGCAGTTCCATATATTAGCAGAAGTATGGTGGCAGAAGGGAATGAAGAATACTCTGTAGAAGAAATATGAGAAATATTAGTTAAAGAACAGTGGGAAGTGAAAAGAATGCTGTCAAAATAACAATAAAGCAGAAAAACAGATATGATCTATAGACACAAAACAGAGCATGAAGGAGACATAGGTTCATAAGTTCATAGGTAGGTACTAGACTATCAGAACTGGGGCTTATACAAGTCTAGCCAAAAAGGTACCCTGGCTTTTGTCACCCAAGAAAATTATTTTCCTGTGCTACTGTCGAGCACAGCCACAGAGGTGATTCTCAGGGTGAATTTCGTATTTCCCATCTAATCATCAAGATTTTTCTTGAAGAGTGATAATGAGGAGCTTTGTTTGATATAGATAGGTAGTTTGTTCCAGAGTATGGAAGTCTCTGGGACAGGAATCTATCCCTCCAGCATGTTCTGTTTATTGTGGTGACAAGTTAGGTCCCTAGAGCGTGTAGCTTGGAGGGATTGGGATTTTATTTAAGTAGAGCATGTAAAGCTGGAGTTTTTTGAGATGGTCTGCGTAGGGCATCTGTTTGAGGCCAGTAATCCTCTTTGTGAGGTATTTCTGCAGCCTTTCCAATTGTTGTAGATGTCTTGTGAAGTACATACCAAAAGGGGTGTTGTATTCTACAATGGGTCTAATGAGTGATGAGTAGAGGGGAACAATGACCTCTTTTTTTCTGGATGAGAAACCTTTTGTGATGAGGTGTGCCATGTAGAAGGATTCCCTGACTACTGTGGTGATGTGACTATCAAAGGAGAGACTACTGTCCGCCTGTGTCCCAAGGTCTCTTATCACACTTTCTGTGTTAAGTATACTACTGCCTATGTTGTAGTTCATGGGTACAGAGTTTTTACCAAAGTGGATGACAATGCACTTTTTGGCATTGAGCTTGAGGCCATGGCTTTGACACCAGGCATCTGTCTCAGTGAGGCCCTTTTGTAGGATGTCCACATAGTTACAAGTTTTGATTATGGCTCCTAGTTTGCAGTCATCTGCAAACTTCATTAGCCAAAGACCTTCTGTGTTACCCTGTACTTCAGAGAAGTAGATACCAAACAGGAGAGGACCCAGGACTGAACCCTGTGGTACTCCACTTGTCATTGGTCTGAAGTCGGATTTGGAGTCCTCTACTTTCACAGTGTGGGTTCTGTCAGTGAGCCAGTTGGCCACCCATCTTGTGACATAGGGATTTATGCCTAGTTTAGTAAGTTTATCTATAATTCCAGAGTGGGGGATGGTGTTGAAAGCCTTGGCAAGATCTAGATAGGCTGTGTGAACCACCTTACCCTTGTCAACAGTTTTGCTGACTGTTTCAAAGAAGTCTTTCAGGTTTAGGAGACATGATCTGCCTTTTACAAACCCGAACTGGGTGGGGTCCAGAGTTTGGAGATTACCAATGTCTTTGTTTATATGTTCCATGATAATACGTTCCATGGCCTTGCAGACCAGGCTCGTCAGGCTAATGGGGAGGTAGTTACCGGGGTCCATGGTAGCTCGCCCCTTGTGGAGTGGGATAACCATTGCTGTGCGCCATTCAGCAGGCACAAAGCCTGAGATGAGGCTATGACTGAACATGGTACTTAGGTGGGGTGCCAGTTCATTCTGTAGTTCATTTAAAATGCAGCCTGGGATGTTGTCTGGTCCCATAGATGCTGTGTTCTTGGCTTTGGAGAGTGTGGTTTTTACCTGTGCAGCTGTGATTACAGGAACTTTGCATTGTTCTGGTATAGAGATGGGCTCTTTAGGGGGTGAGAAGGGTGTAAAATTAGCATTGAACCTATCTGCCAGGAAGTTGTCAATATCAGTTGGGTCTGTATATTTAGTGCCATTGTGCTGTAACTCAAAGCATATCTAAGTGTTGCCATTGAGATTCTTGACATAGCTATAGAATGCTTTGTGGTTGTCTTTAGAATCAGTGGCGATTTTGTTTTCATAACTAGCTTTGGAGGATTTTATCAGGGATCGCAGATTCTTACTAAGGCTGACCAGGGAGCTCCTCCACTCATGGGGTTTTACTCTCTTTTGCAACAGTTTGTTCCTTCTGTTGTACAGTTTGTTTATGGCAGGGGACAACCAGATTGGATTCCTTTTTTTGGAGGATAGCATCTTGGTTCTGTTTGGGATAGCACGATCCATGCACTCATGTAAGTGCTTATAAAGTGTAACTGTGTAGGATTCAGTAGTCATAATTGTATTGTCCATCTGCATGGGTATCATGAAGTTCACCACTTCTGTCTTAAGAAGCATGAAGTTGGCTTTGGAGAAATTATTTACCATGGTTTCCTTAATGGGGGTTGGGGGCAGGATGTGGATATCTAGGGTAATTAGCTTATGGTCGGATCGGACCAATGAGGCGTTGACTTCAGGTGTGGAACACCGGTCACTCATGTTGGTAATGACTAGATCTAGGATACTGTTGCCCCTGGTGGGGGTGTGGATAAGTTGATCCAGGGCATTGGAGTTTATGAATTCCAGAAAGCGTTGAGCGAAGGAGTTGGTACCTGAGTAGTTTTCCAAGTTAATGGTGGGGTAGTTGATATTGTCCATTATTAGGGTGCTTGGTTGAACCCTAATATTTTCCAGTTCATCAAGAAAAGAGGAGTGGGGATGCTGGGGCATGGTGGGGGATCTGTAGCAAGCTACAATTTGGATTGCAGTTTTGGCCAGATTTAGTTGCACTTGGATAACCTTGGCTACATTATGCTGAGCAACTAGCCTGGAGGTGTGGATATCCTTAATGAATATGGACACACCTCCACCTTTTATGTTTCGGTCCAGGTTACATGGCCAAAACGTGTGGTATGAGTTATAGTCTGGTAGTGCAGGGGTGCTCTCTGGAGCCTTGAACCAGGCCTCAGTCACTGCACAGATATTGATGTTCTCCATTTTAAGGAGTGCCTCGACTGAGTACATTTTGAGATTTAGACTTCTAGCATTGAGTAGCATCACCCTCAGTTTTTGCTTGCCTGTATCTGTTACAGTGGTGAATTTGTCATTTGAACCTTGCCTAAAAAAGGCACTATAGGGGCGGCAAGAACCTTAGCCAGTATCTGTAAACCCAGGGGTGACAGGTGCAGACCATCTCTGGCAAAGCATTGTGGTCTGTCGACCATGTCATCCTAGGCAGACAGACACTGGATCCCTTTAGAATGGCACCAGAAGCTTAGCCAATTGTTGAAGTCAATCATTTTGTCCTTGTACTGCGGCATCATTCTGGGTTAATGCAGAATGCTACTCAGGGCTAGGGTCATACCTGCCTGGGCTACAAGATCGGAGAGCTCTTCCATGTCTTTTCACGTAGTCCAGGGAGGTACGTCTCAGGTCGTTCACACCAACTTGGACAATGACAGAGTCATATTTCTACTTGTTGTGGAGTGACCTGAGTGCATGGGTTATGTGGCAGATCCTGGCACCTGACAGGCAGCTGACAGTAACCTTCTCCTTGTTTAGCCTGGAGTGACCTGATTGCATGGGTTATGTGGCAGATCCTGGCACCTGACAGGCAGCTGACAGTAACCTTCTCCTTGTTTAGCCTGGTGAGTGGGACATCAGTGTGCCTGACTATAGAGTCACCTATGACTAGTGTTTTGGGTACGTTGTTTTGCCTTATTGGCTGTGGTTAAGTGGCACACTGAGTCTGCGGGCTATGTGTCATTTGGGTTGTGTTGGGGGATGGAGGTTGCTTGCGTTTCTGCTTTGGAGGTCTCTGTTGCTTAGACAGATTATTATTGAGAGCCTCCGTGAATGTGTTTGTGTTTCTATGTGTGGATTTTGGTGGTGTAGATTTAGTGAGACTATGTGATGAGTGTGGTGTGGTGCAAGTGTTTACCTTCTCCTCTTGACTGTCAAGTTCAGTCTTGATTGGAGAGAGCTTTACCTCCAGTTTGGCTAGATAAGTGCATCTCTCACAGGTTGTAGTGTTGGGTGGTAGGAGGAGCGGGTTTTCTATGCACATGAGGCATTTTCTACATTGCCCCAAGATGCCCAGATTCATCAGATAGACAGGGGAGAACACATGAGAAGAATCTGCATGAAGAATAATAAGTGGTACTTCTGTAATGGAAAGAGTGATAAAAAGGTTTAATATATACAGTAAAATAATCAATTTTTTCTATAACAGCCTCAAATTTAAATTGAATGAGAACATCACAAAGGAGATCAATGAGAACCTGGAGGCAAAAGTATGTTGTTTGCAGGATGTTATATGGGCAGAAGATTATTGGAGGAGATGTTAAATCAGGGTCCCATCTGATACGTTGGTGGTAGCTCGGACAGATGCAAAAGGTCGCAGGGCATCATTAGAAAAGAGTAAGGGAAGTTTACCGTTGCCTTGGTCATACTCTCCTTGTAGTATTAATATAGTATTAATGTAGTATTAATACCACCTCAGGCTCTACTGCTTAATAGAACTAACCTGGTCAATAAAGGATAACGAAATAAAATGTTATAGATTTTAAGCTAGTGAAATGTTGTAAAAGAAAGTGCTACAGCCACCTGGTTTAGAAGAGTATCCAGGAATTCTGATGCTTATAAATAATGAATGTCCAGCAGTAAATAAATTCCAAGTAATGCAGGTAAAGTTTTATATTTAGGTGTGGAAAATGAGTATAGAAAATATATATATCTATGGTTAATATATCTATGTACAAATGTTAGTCATATAAAATAATGTTTGGAACATTGCAAACATCGTTTTACAAATAAAAAAAATAATTATAGTAGAGGCCTGAGGCGGTATTATTTTTTAGGCAAGGTTCAAATGACAAATTCACCACCATAACTGGTACAAGCAAGCACAATCTGAGGATAATGCTACTCAATGCTAGAAGTCTAAACCTCAAAATACATTCACTCGAGGCACTCCTTAAAATGGAGAACATCAACATCTGTGCAGTGACAGAGACCTGGTTCAAGGGTCCAGAGAGCACCTCTACTTTTCTAGGCTATAATTCATATCACACCTTTCGGCCACCTAACCTGGACCGAAACACTAAGGCAGAGGCACGTCCATATTCATTAAGGATATCCACACCTCCACGATAGCTGCTCAGCATAATTCATCCGAGATTATCCAAGTGAAACTAACTCTGGGCAAGACCGCAATCCAAATTGTAGCTTGCTACAGATCCCCCACCATGCCCCAGCATTCCCACTCCTCATTTCTTGATACACAGGAAAATATTAGGGTACAACCCAACACCCTAATAATGGGCAATTTCCCCACCATTAACTGGGAAAACTACTCACGTACCAACTCTTTTGCTCAACATTTTCTGGAATTCATAAATTCCAATGCCTTGGATCAAATTATCCACACCCCCAGCAGGGGCAGCAATATCCTAGACCTGGTCATTACTGACATGGGCGACCGGTGTTCCACACCAGAGGTCAATTCCTCATTGGTTAGATCTGACCACAAGCTAATCACCCTAGACATCCACATCCTGCCCCCACCCTCCATTAGGGAAACCACTGTAAAATAAATTCTCCAAAGTCAACTTCATGCTTCTTAAGACAGAAGTGGCAAACTTCACAACACCCATGCAGATGGACAATAGAGGTATGACTGCTGAATCCTACACAAATGCACTTTATAAGCACTTACACGAGTGCATGGATCATGCTATCCCTAACAGAACCAAGATGCTATCCTCCAAAAAAGGAAGCCAATCTGGTGGTCCCCTGCCATAAACAAACTCTACAACAGAAGAAAGGAACTGTTGCAAAAAACAGTAAAATCTCATGATTGGAGGAACTCTCTGGTCAGCCTCAGTAAGAAACTGAGATCCCTCATAAAATCCTCCAAAGCTAGTTATGAAAACAAAATTGCCACTGATTCTAAAGACAACCACAAAGCATTATATAGCTATGTCAAGAATCTCAATGGCAACACTCAGATCTGCTCGGAGCTACAGCAGAATGGCACTAAATATACAGAACCCAACTGATATTGCCAGCATCCTGGCAGATAGGTTCAGTGCTAACTTTTCCCTCTCTCACTCCCTAAAGGGCCCATCTCTATAACAGAAGAATGCAAAGTACCTGTAATCACTGCTGCACAGGTAAAAACCACACTCTCCAAAGCCAAGAACACAGCATCCATGGGACCTGAAAAAATCCCAGGCTGCTTTCTACATCAACTACAGAATTAGCTATCACCCCACCTAAGCACCATATTCAATCATAGTCTCACCTCAGGCTTTGTGCCTACTGAATGGCACACAGCGATGGTTATCCAACTCCACAAAGGGGAAGCCACCACGGACCCCGGGAACTACTGCCCCATTAGCCTAACAAGACTGGTCTGCAAGGCCATGGAATGTATCATCATGGAACTTATAAACAAAGACATTAGTAATCTCAAGACTCTGGACCCCACCCAGTTTGGGGTTATAAAAGGCAGATCATGTCTCTTAAACCTAATAGATGTCTTTGAAGCAGTCACCAAAGCCATAGACGAGGGTAAGGTGGTTCACACAGCATATCTAGATCTCGCCAAGGCTTTTGACACCATCCCCCACTCTGGAATTATAGATAAACTCACTAAACTAGGTATAAATCCCCATGTCACAAGATGGGTTGCCAACTGGCTCACTGACAGAACCCACACTGTGAAAGTAACAGACTCCGAATCCGACTTCAGACCAGTGACAAGTGGAGCACCACAGGGTTCAGTCTTGGGTCCTCTCCTGTTTGGTATCTACTTTTCTGAAGTACAGGCTAACACAGAAAGTCTTTGGCTAATGATGTTCACAGATGACTGCAAACTATTAAAATTTAAACTCTTAATGATGTGGACATCCTACAAAAGGGCCTCACTGAGACAGATGCCTGGTGTCAAAGCCATGGCCTCAAGCTCAAAGCAAAAAGTGCATTGCCATCCCCTTTGGTACAAACTCTGTACCCATGAGCTACCATATAGGTGGTAGTCTACTTAACACCAAAAGTGTGATAAGAGACCTTGGGACACAGGTGGACAGTAGTCTCTCCTTTGATAATCACATCGCCACAGTAATCAGGAAATCCTTCAATGTGGCACACCTCAACTCAAAAGGTTTCTCATCCAGGAAAAAAGAGGTCATTGTTCCCCTCTACTCGTCACTCATTAGACCCATTATAGAGTATAATGCCCCATTTGGTATGTTCCTCACAAGACATCTACAACAACTGGAAAGGCCAGAGAAATACCTCACAAAGAGGATTACTGGCCTCAAACAGATGCCCTACGCAGACCATCTGAAAAAATCTTCAGCTTTACTCCATCACATATTGCCTACTCAGAGGCTATCTCTGCCTAACATACAAAGCTATGTCAAACCCAGAACTGTTGGACATGCTCCAGTTAAAGAAATCCTAATCCTCCCGAGCTATATGCTCTAGGGACCTAAACCTTGTCACCACAATAAACAGAACATGCTGGAGGGATAGATTCTTGTCCCAGAGACTTCCCATACTCTGGAACAAACTATGTATCTATATCAAACTAAGCTCCTCATTAGCACTCTTCAAGAAAAATCTTGATGACTGGATGGGAAACAGGAAATTCACCCTGGGGATCACCTCTGTGGCTCTGCTCGATAGGGGCACAGGAAAATAATTTTCTTGGGTGGCGAAAACCAGGGTACTTTTTGGCTAGGCTTGTATAGGCCCTAGGGCCAATAGCCTAGTACCTACCTATGAACCTAAGAACCTATATGGACCAGATATTTCAAATGTGAAATTTCTAAGGAAAAATAAAATAAAATAAATAGTTTGTCTTGTTAAAAGAAATAATACACGATGAATGTCAACACAGAACTACAATTTACTATGAATAATCATATGGTATTTAATTTACACAAGGTCCAGTATTTTACAAACTCAGAAAAAAGTGAGAAAAACAACTTCTCTTCTACGTCTTTACTAACTGTAGAACCTGTGCTGATATTCCAGACAATGATTCATGCAAACCAATGAACTTCCATTTACGATGTGTCACAAAACTGGAGGATGGAAAGCTGCAATAACTGTGCAATTATTAAATATTATTTAATTATATTATTAAATAATAATACTAATAAATGTGTATAAAACCACAAGAATCAGTCAATAAACTTACTTTCATTCAGTAATGTATAGAAGACAGATGGAGTTATGACCATCAAAGCTTTGTGAGGTAGTAAGAAGAGATAAAACCAAAACAATAGGCCTGTGTCCAAATGACTTGTTTTCAATCTAAGTGACTTTGTCTAGTGTGCTGCATGTTTATAATTCAGGCTTGCACTGGAGATCAGATTACAAAATATTTGTGCTAAGTGTAAATTACTTACTCCTGTATAGTAGTAGGCATCCTTCGTTAACAAAAGATCATGGGGTTGCACCTCCGTTAGCATGATTCAAGCAGCGTGTTCTGTGGCTGTGCAATCGAATCTGGGAGTGGCAGTCCTTTCCACATTCTGAGTAGCAGTGGCCAGATGGCAGTCTGATATCACAGTCATGGAAATTCCTGAGGCTATCTTATCCTCTACTCTCCTTACTAAGGTGGTTTCTTACATAGCGAGAGCTTCCCCTTCACTTTCCATTTCCAAGCATGCTTGTCTGAGGTGAGAGACTAACATGTCTTTGCACTGATAGAGAGAGAACTGAGGTCATGCTTGCATATGTCCTTGTAGTACAAATTGGGTCACCCTTTTGGCCTCTTTCTAGACTCCAGCTCTCCAAAAAGAAGGTGTTTCAGTATTCAGCCATCTTTCATGTGGGAGGCATGACCCAGCCAATGCATACACCTCTGTTTTAGGAGGGTGAACATGGCAGTGATTCCCTTCTTCTCAAGCACTGTGCTGTTGGGGATCTTATCCTGCCATGAGATATGGAATACATCGAGCTGGTGCTCCTGCTTTGAGTTCAAAGTCCTGGTATCACTGGTATGCAGTAATGTGCTCAAAATAGAGGCTATGTAAACCTGCACCATGGTGTGCACAGTGAGCTGGAAAACATTGTGGCTACTTTTCCAATGTGTTTGTTGATCTTGCTATCCTACAGGAAGTTGTCAGAGAATGCACAGCCTAGGTACACAAACTCATGAACAACTTCCAGCTCATAGTCACTCTTCCTGATTGATGGCTCACTGGCCATATTTTGGCCCATTACCTGGGTCTTCTTTAAACTGACTGTGAAGCCAGATTCCATACTGCATCTGCAAAGTAAGTCATGAGTGACTGAAGTTCCTGCTGAGTGTGAGCCGCAATAGCTGCATCATCAATGAAAAGGAACTCCCTTAGAAGCTTCCTAAGCACCTTGGTCTTTGATCTAAACCTTGACAGTCTGAGCAGTTTGCTATTGGTTCCAGTTCAAAGATAGATACCCTCTGTACCAGTTCCAAAAGCAAATTTCAACAGAATTTAAAAGAAGATACCAAACAATGTTGCAGCCAGTGTGCACCTCTGCTTCACTCCAGTGAAAATCTCAAAAGGTTTGAATGTGCATCTGTCATACATGGTGGTCCCCTTTGTGCCTTCATGGAAGGTCCTGATAATGCTAAACAGTGATGGAGGACAGCTGATCTTTGCCAGAATCTGAAACAGAACTTTCTTACAGACCAAGCCAAATGTCTTGGTCAGATCGATAAAGGTGATATACTAAGGTTTATTCTGCTCCATGCAATTTTCTTGTAGTAGCCTAACAGAAAAGTCCATGTCTATAGTAGACCGTTCAGCTCTGAACCCAAATTGAGACTCAGGGTAAACCATTTCTGCAAGAACGTGACAGATCTTCAAAACAACATTTGCAAACAGCTTCCCAGTGGTACAGAGAAGGGCTTGTGAGGTACAATGTTTAAAGCTATACATAGTGCTACTGTTCCCATTCATTGGTGTTAGAGGATTTGTTTGTTAGTCTAGGAAAGTGTAGAGTTATGACATCCACCGCACCCCCATATACATGCATGCAAACAAACACACAGAAAGCTCTTTCACCCATCACACACACACACACACACACACACACACACACACACACACACACACACACACACACACACACACCACACACTCACATGCCATATCCATAGCTAACCCACCTACTGTGCCCTCCCAGGCAGATGCACACTCATATACACACTCACTCAAGCAGCCCAACACATACACATGTGCACACACACACCCCTCACACTAGTATCCACTGAACTCTCCTGCACTTTTGGTTGTGTTCATTAACACGAGCGGCTGGGTTAATTTACTCAGCTGAGCAATTCTCTCAGTCAGTCAAATGAGTAAATGACTTACAGAAGACAGTTTTGTGGGAAAACACCTGGCTAATTAGCATATGATTCCCTTGTAGAATGTCTCATTAGCTTTTAGCAGAGTTGCAGACAGCCTATTGCACTGTTGCACATATTTTTTGGTTAAAGCACTGTAGTAGCATTACCCTCGAGTACAAAATGGTTGCCACAAGGGGTAGCAATGCTCTTTAAGCCTAGTACTGAACTGTCTCTTGCTCTTCCCTCAGAATGCAGAAATGGTTGAAGCACTAAGTTTCTTTTAAGTATTGTTAAAATAAAGTTGCAAATGCTTAGGAAGTTAAAAACGTTACTTTTCATCTGCCTGCTCTCACTGTTTTTTAAACAAGTTGATTAATGAGTTTTCATGAGTTTTCATGAGTGATAAATGAGGTTGTAACAAAAGTCACATTTTTTTTTGTTAATCACAAGGCAGCGGCTCATACTATAGGAATGACAGTGACGTTGCTTATTGGTGAAGGGTTTTGTAATGTAAGTAGAAAAGTAACAGAAAAGAATATGAATATTTTATAGTTGTGAAAAGATCTAAAAGAGACTACATAATTTTATGAGAGAAAGAATGAATAAAGGCTATGAAAAATATACAGAGTAAATATGTAAGTGCAGGAACAAAGGGAAAGATATAAGACAGGATGGGAAAGAATTGGTGCTGGTGCATCATTAAGAATTGCAGAGTGGTGTAGCATGAATAGATTAAAAAGTATCTGGAATTGTGAAAAATGCATGGATTAACCAAATACAAGTGCGGACTGAAAGGGAGGAAATAAATGATAACATTTTGACATATAAGGAAAGTAAATGATATCCAGTATATGAGTGAATGTATAAATAAACCAAGTCAGAAAAGTACAGGATGAACAGGAGACATCTGAAGACGTGATAGTATTTAATGTCAAAATTAAAAGAAAATAAAACAACAAAAATGTACCGGTAAAGATAATGCATTAGAAAGTGTTATCATGGGAAGTAAAACAACTTTAAAAAACTTATGAAATAATAAATCAGTCCAATGAACAACCACCACCAAAAGTAAACAGTTTGAACTAGAAACTATTCCCCACCTTGATAGACTGGCAACTGCAAGATACAGAAAGAGATATTTTAAGAATGGTATAATGAATGTTTAGGTAAAGAACAAGAAATAAGCACATGAATGCTATAGAAAAAAGAGAGAGAAAGGTTATCTGGATATGTGGAGCCTTAAAATCCCTTTAAATTATGATAAACAGATGTGAAAATGACATACTAACACATGAAAAGCTTGGCAAAGAATTGGGAAGAAATAACAGCTATTACTGATGATAAAGCTAAAGTACAAACCCATGACCTCATCACCACCATCCACATGTCTACCATTTTTACATGGATTGAGGTGCCATGCCAACTGCTGCCAGTTCTCTCTCTTTCTATTCAATGCCACTCAGTGCCACTCTACCACATTCTTTGTTAGTCTTGCCGGCCTAAGGTCTTCTCTCATGTAATCCATCCATCCATCTCTTGACTTGATTTACTGATATCCCCCGCGTTATCAATCTCACAAATCTGCTTTTTCAAACTATCTTCTGCTTTCTTGCATATGTGACTGAACCTCCATACTCAGTTCTCCTTGGCCTTCTCTGTAAATGGGGCTACTTTGGTTTCTGTCTTCATGTCCTTATTTCTTCACATGCCTCCATAATGCACATCCTAATACCTGTTGCAGGTACTTCATTTTGATCTCCACAGACTTCCTCAGCTTCTCTGCCCTCACTGCTCAGGTATATGTAACATAAAGTAGCACTGGTTACACCATGGTTTTGTGCAACTTACTTTTCAGCTTCTGTTGCATTCTTCTGTCACATATTACCCTTCTCTCTTTTGTGTGTTGGCTACAACACCACTGATTCTAGCCATACCTCTCAAACTCTCAGTGCAAGAAATGTGGACAAAGACTGACAAAATGGGAGGACAAAGGCCCAAAAATAGGGGCATATTTTAAAAATTACTCTTATAAACTTAGAAAATTGCTAGAATAACATGATTTGTTTTAACATACTTTTTCTGAAGGATTTGAAGTCTGCAACTCAAATGTATGTCATTGTTTAGTGACTTCAGTCCTCAGATCATCCCAGTAATTTGTCAGTAAAATACAGATTTTATGAGGAACAGACCAAAAATATGGGCAAAATATCTGGACATTCTATGAAAATATGTACAGTTGAGAGGTATGATTCTAGCTTTGATCTTCTCCTTTAGACTTCCATTTTCCTTCAACACATCTCCCAGATACTTGAAGCTGTTAACATCCTCCATTGAATTCCCTCTGTCCAAATGTTAAACTTCTTCTGGTCTCTCCCGTTTTCTGCCATGGCCACTTCCTTGTCTGTATTAAGTTACATCCCATGTGCCCTAAGGTTTGCATTCCAGTGCACTTGTTGAAATCTTTGTCGGGACAGCGTGATAAATAAGGATGGAAGCTGTAATTTTTGTTTTCTCTCTTATTGATTGCTGCGCTTTAATATTCCTTGCTGTGTATTTTATAATCACACTTTCTGATTTAGAGTGCGACTACATTAACGCCAGAGTATGCTGCAGCAAATTAAATAAGTGGGTGCTTCCAGAACTGGTCAGTCATGCCATTGTTGCATTTTTAATGCTTTTTTCTTTGCACTGGTTTATCTTCGTACTTAACTTGCCAGTAGCAACATGGAATGTATACAGGTTTATAATGGTACCAAGTGGAAATGTTGGTGTATTTGACCCAACAGAGATTCATAATCGAGGCCAACTAAAATCACACATGAAAGAGGCTATGATAAAACTTGGTTTTCATCTACTTTGTTTCTTTATTTATCTCTACAGTATGATTCTGGCATTGATAAATGATTAAAATACTCTGGATTTACTGAACTTTTCAAAAGGTGAAGATGCACTCCAGCATTCTACAGAGTGCCAGTTGTTGCCATGCGGGAAAGAGAAGGGGATGACAGTGCCATTTTTTAAGTATATTTTTTGATGTAAAATGAGACTGGATCTGTATTTTTAAAAAAATAAAATACTTAAAATTAAAAAAAAAAAAAAAAAAAAGGGTTGGGAGGGTGGCTTAATGAGGTTGGGAGGGTGGCTTAATGGTTAAGGTGTTTGCCTTACAAACACAATGTGCAGGGTTCGAGTCTCACAAGGGATAATTGGCTAGGCTTAAAATGACTCGCAAGGGCAGTTAGCCTAGTACTAATCTATGAACCTATGAACCTATGAATACCATACCATTTACTGGAGCTACTGCTCAAAGTCTACTTTTAGTGCTGCATCATCTGCAGACATCAAATTTGTTTATGTGCAGCCTCCAACCTGACTGCTGATATAGTCAATCAATGTTATGAAGAGCACTAGGCTGAAGGATTACCCATAATGCACTGTTAATAATACTGGAAGCCTTACTTTGAGTCTGAACATTGCTCTTGCTTTTGTGTTTGGATACATCAACATACCCTGCACTAATGTCATCAATGTGTTCATGACTTTAAACAATAGCATGACTGCACAATCATCTTTCTTTGTAATATACTATTTCTTAGTCTCAGAATGTCATGTTGGACTACACACTGTGTAAATAATGACTGTATTGAGATTACATGAGCTTCAATACAGATAAGATGGAAAAAGCAATTACATCTACTTACTACTGGCAATAGTCATTGTGAATGAATGAATGATGTTGTTAAGAAAACACAAATATAATATTATAGATGTGGAATGAATCCAGAGGGATGGATGAAACTTCCAATAATGCAAATACACACAGATGGTGAGGCTGTAACAATCCAATATAAAACAGGGCAAAAGTGGAGTACAGAATTTAAAAAAACAGGGCTAAGGAGTTAGGACATAGCATATGTTTGGGGCAAAGTTTTTGATATAGCTAAAAAAGAACCATAGAGATTACAGACAAAAATAAAGAGCCTTTCAAAATTTTAGAATGGTATTTGGAATTGTAAAAATTGTGAAAAAGAATGGGAACAAACACTACAAGATATAAGAATAGGATATATCATAAAATGGTCCATATTTACTTTCTATTTATGTATCCTTTGTTGACCAGGTTTGTCCCACTAGGCTAGTAGCCTCTTTTCAGGGGACACCCAAGATAGTATTTGGTCAGGGCATTGGAGAACATCCCCTACTGTTTTCAATAGGTGCCATGGGATGTTTTACATCCAGCTGAGCTACTACCAACTCAGGCAGATGGGGTCTCAGCTTAACATCTCATCTGAAGGTCAATGAGTGCAACACCACCCCCCCCCCCATTGAATAATACTGCTAAAACCACATAGTCTGTAATAAATAAAGGACGCTTATCACAATGCAGCCTCTCTTGAGAAGAAGAGAAGGGGGCATGTTTTCAGACATGAATGATAGGCAAAAGGAATGAGGATCGGTACAGTCAAAGGCAGCTAGCTTGAAGAGTGGCGATAAGAAAGGAAAGTGTAGACAACCACTAGAAGGAAGAAGGTATACTAAGGTGTACTAAGTGGATGCCTGGATGTCGGGTGCTACTGGAGTCATAATAAAATGAGGAAGATAGTTCTGGAAAACTGCCAGTACATGCCAAGAAAGTGCAATCTGGGAAAAATTGGTCTGCGGTCACCAGATCCAAAAGTCTGCTTCCCGGTTTGCATGGAAGATGAAGGTCTACAAATAGAGAAGAGTTGCAACAGCTGGCAGAATGGGGGTAGGGGTAATGGCTGACACAGGAAGTGAATCTGTGCTGATGTGCTTCTCATTCTGATTCATCCTGCTTTGTACTGCTCAGTCCACTCCTTCATATTTCAAGGACTGTAGAATATGCTCTGCTAACCTGATCTGAATACCAGATTGCTGTAGTTTATCTGTCTTTGCCTGCTACTCTTCTATCTCTATGACTCCAGTGGATAAATTCACTGGATACTTAGCTTCTTGTCTTAATTATTATAGTGACCTGTTCAGTATTTGATGAAAATGCTGCACTATTTTAGAGATTTTTCCACTTCAATGGAACCTTTTTTATTGATTTACTTTTTTTTATTTTATTTTATTATGTTTCTTGTGGATTTATAAAAAAATAACGTTTCCCCAACAGCAACCTAGAAAACAATTTAATGGCAAACGTTGTAGCCCGGGTTCCAAGAAAGATGACTCAGGTAGTCTGTAAAGAACAAATTTATTTTGTATACTCTTAAAACATACAAAAAATAAAATAAGTTAAAATCATTTGTAGCTGTGCTACAGGTTAAGCACTTTCATCCACCTACTGTGGACTTCATCAGAACGTGTAGCACTAAACCTTAATTGGTTAAATAGGGTTTTTGTCGCCATTGGGTTTAAACAGAGACTTCACTTATTTAAAGCTGTATGCAGCCTATCTGCTAAACATACTAACTATGCCTCTGTGTAAAATATCTAGACCTTACATGTTCTTAACCAATAACTATACACATACATTCAAAAACAGTTCTATTTATTTTTTTTTCAATAATCATTTTTTATTATTTTTCACAACCATATTACAAATTCACACATTATATACGATATATACAAAATGCTTCCATTGGTTAATTTCACATATATATCAACCTCATGTATTGATCAAAGGTACAGCACTCACAATCAAAAGGAAAATAATAAAAAAAATCCAACATTAACAGATCAAAGCCAACAATCTGTCTTTTCTGTACATTCTCTATCTAAACTAAGGTTGATTTAGACTATACGGTTCCCGAGAAAAAGTGGATAGTAACCTCTAAGCCAAAACAATATTAAAAATTTGCTCCCAGATTTTTATGTTGTTGATATTTTTCTTGTGATCACTAATAAAACAGTTTATGCGCTAAGATGTGTTTTATTGCCAACAATCTGAAATTTTCCCACGATGTCTGGGCTGGGTTCAACCAATTTTTGGCTATATATAATTTCATTAATAGGCAAATATTCATAATTACAATCGTTTTTGATTTATTTAGATTCTCCGGGGGAATATGAAGAATCATAAACTCCCAAGAGAGTGTTGAATTTTGGTAACCCATTTTTTGTAACTGCAATTTTAATGAATTCCACAATTTATAAATGCACTTACAACTCCAGAACATGTGAAGCAAATCTGCTGTCTGATCAAAGCAATGTGGGCATATGGGTGAATTCTTCGCATCAAATTTGTGCAAAGTGAGACGAGTATAGTATGCATTGGTAAATATCATCAGCTGCGTAAATACCAATTTCTGAAGGGATACGGACTTTAATGTTAAATTAAATGCCTCCAATATCTTATTGTCGTCTGGGAATATCAATTTCTCTCCAGTAACTCGATAAAAGAATATAATTATTATACTTCCTCTCTTTTATCAATTTATATGCTGCGGTTATATATTTTCTATCCTGCAACAGCGCTTCCCATAGATTACGAGAAATGATTAAATCTTCCCTTTTCATTTCAAAGTTGTTAAAATAGTTTATAACCAAGTCTTTTAGCTGTCTTACTATAATTAAATAGGAAATAGGGAGTTCTATTTCTTTTAAAATATCCTGTACTGGTACTCCTAGAAAAGGATATAAATCGAGTCCAGTTAACTCCATGATTAAAGGGAATTTCTTTAGATCAATCAATTGACCACCAATTGTTAAATTTGGGTTCCTATGAAACGGTTGGAAAACCATCATATATTTTAGTAAATTTAAGGAAGCGAAAAGAGTTTGAATTGCCGTTACATAACTTTTGATGTGCTCCATTAGCTTATATTTACTCATTGTCCAATTATTTAAAAAGGGTAATGCTTTAGCGTTGACTCCCACTTCATTTATATAAAAACAGTTCTATTTATAACAAATGTACATTGCATGAATGGAACAATATAATATACTATACATTTGATTTCTTTACTTCATAATCTTGCCTCTAATATAGTTTAATAGATATGTTGTAATTTAAATAAGTGAAGTCTCTGTTTAAACCCAATGGCACCAAAAACCTTATTTAACCAATCTTTCTTGGAACCCAGGCTACAACGTTTGCCACTGAATTGTTTTCTTGTGGATTTATGTCTATATATCAACATTGCCAGCCAACCTTGTTTGCATCCTTCAGTGCTTCTATCTTTTTTCCTTTTCAAGGACCATAATCTAGATACAATCTTAAGTTTTGCAGTTGGATAAACTTAACCATTTATTAAAAGATACTTTTGTAGACAGTTTCCCTCCTTGCATTTTACTGAATCTATTACCCCCTGTCACATGTACACTTCAACAGGGTACATGGGTCTTTTTGACTAATCTGAATTTGTGTATTATATATTCAGTCTGTTTTATTTTGCCTTTTTTCCTCATTTCACTTAGACATTTTGTCAGTGCTGAGCATTTGTGAGCCAAACACATTTTTTTTTTGTGAATATGACATTTTATTCATATCATATGCTAGCGCTTTTCTGATTTATTGTTGTACGTCACACATCTCTTTGATGTTCTGTTTGATTTATCTTCTATAGCAACACCAAGCTTATTGGCTTTAATTCCCTTTGTTCTACAGTCTGTCTAGTTTTTTAATCTTTTATTGAACCCATATCAAGTTATCTGCTGCATTTCCTTGTATTGAGCAGCCATGGTAGTGCAGTGGTTAGCATTGTCGACTCACAGAAAGAGGTTCTCCGGTTCAATCCTTGGCTGGGGTACCTTCTTTGTGGAGTCTGCATGTCCTCCCTGTGGTTGCGTGGGTTTGCTCCAGTTTCTTCCCAAAGACATGCTGTAGGTAGATTGGACACTCTAAATTGGCCCTAGGCATGAGTGTGTGTGTGGGTGTTTTCTGTGGAAGGTTGGGTGCCAGGCTGGCAACTCAACACTATAAAAAAAAAAATCTCTTCTGCCAATCATGAGCAGACAGGTGATCCACTGTGGTGACCCTGAACCATGAAAAGCAAGAAGAAGTTGCATTTCCTTGTATTCTGTACTTCTATGAATAATTTAACCCATTTTGTCCACTGCTTTCTTCTGAACAGATAACTTGCACTTAAGATATTTACACTTCACTTTTTATTTTATTTTTTATTTCTGATTCATGTGCATTTATTAAACATCTTGTAAAACAGAGTCTGCTTTTGGGACACATAACTTTTCCTCCCTTCTAACCTCCTTTAGCATGCATTACATGAAGGAAGCTTTGCCATCATAAATTATATTGGGGTCAATTACCACTTCTTCTTGCAGTGGTATAGTGGCACCCAAAATCTCTGTTAAGGTGTTGTACTCTAATGATAGGTCAAGATGAAAAAACATGGGATTATCTCCAACATCACTTTCATATGAGATACTTTTTAAATAGCAACATTGGTCCCATTCAGGCAGCTGTTATGCCCCCCCCCCCAAAAAAAAAAAAAAAAGTTCTCCATATTCATTGGCACTGGCCCAATTAGATTAAGAGACAAAATACTGTATTGCATAGTTTAACCAGGCAAATGATCAAGGTTTTATCAGGAGCTACTAACATTTTTAAGTTTGTCATGCATACAGTATCAAACAATGGTTGCCTTCTTGAATGCCATCCCCCTAGGAGCTTGTGGATATGCCTTCAGGATCTGATGCACTTCTTGTCTCCTCAATATAATCAAGTTGAAATGAAATAATTTTTGGTGACTTCATCATCAAGGCGATTGTAAAAGAATATCTTTCTTTTTTTGAATGAGTCTTGGCTAGCTCACATAATTCCTGTTACTCATCAGTGTGGAAATGCTCCAAATTGGTTTATTTCATTAGGTATTTTAGCCAATCACTTGGTGGCAAAATATGTTATTTGGTCAGCCTTCTACCTATTTTGTTTATTGGATGGTCTTCTCTAAAGCAGGATCTCCTTACCTGGGGTGAATATAGTGCAAGAAATGTTGTCAGATTACCTCAGACTTGATTTGTCATGTCTTGCATCAGTTTTTACAAGACAGCAGTGCATGCATGCATTCGGTGCACATGATCTTGTCCAGGCCCATCATAGGGCACTGATGGTTTCACTAGATAATTTCTCTTCTACTTCATGTACATATAAACAACTCAGTCATGTATGAGCTGTCATAATAATTTGATCTCTGTGTGATAAAGAGGTCTGTAGGAAGGTCTAAGCTTTTTTGGCACTGGACTAATATTCAAAAAGACAGGATTCACCTGTGAGACTATGATATTGCTGACCAAAAGGAAGGTGCAAAGAAAAAAATCTTTATAACTGTCCTAGAAGGCTTCCGTAGTGGTTAGCCATATAGCCATTCTCTTCCTGGTGGCAAGGACATTGTGCAGGTGAGCCAGAATACACATAGACTTGATGAATAGGAATTCTGAGTTGGTTCTTCACTACAAAGATTACCTTATCAGAAGGATCTTCCTCACAGTACATCTTATAGAAATATGAGTGATTCCGTTAAGTGTGTACCACCTGACCTAGAGTGAGGCTGTCCTTCCATATTACTCATATTTTATTTCTCAAGTGTCTGGCATGCATTAGACTCCTTGAAGACTTCCCCCCCTGCAGCCAGACTAATGACTTCCTGCCTGTAGGCACTGTGTCCAGCTCCATATATCCTGTACCAGACTGTCATTTCTGTCTTTATTGTGAGTCGTCCATGGTATGTTAAATGATGCACTGGTCACCAAGATTTTGTAAAGCATACAGCCTGAAAACCTGAATAACTACTGACAATGTTTAATCTCCTTTAATGAGTAAGCAATATACAGCTAGACTCCAGCCTAAACATAAATAAATGATTTATTTCAGTAAGGCATTCAGTGCTGGCATAGGTTTGAGATGGGCCTGATCAAATCTATTTATTTATTTAACATTTGTTGACTTGGAAAGTCCAACTAGGACAGAGCATCTTTCCAGCAGAGGCCCAAAGGGAAACGCTCCAGACACATGTCTTTGGAAATAGCTCAGATCAGCAAAGCTTAGATTCTGATATTACTTAGAATGGTAGCTCATTGGATCTTTCACTCCATATGTAAAGCTTCTGTTTGGTCATGGAATGGACCAAGTCTTCCTGACTCATCTTCATGGGTAGTTCTGAAATTAATTCTTCTTCACTATACTCCCTTCAGTGCATAGAACCATGAGACTCCATTTTTGGGTCATCTGTTTTTCACCTTATATATGTGCTATATTTAGAAGAGCATCTTCACGGGAGAGGATTATGTTGCCAATGTGATGCTGAAGGCATATAAATTTACCTCTTCTTCTCTCAGGAAGATATATCAGCCACATACTCACTAGGAGAAGATCTGGACCACATTGACTGCTGGATAATTTGTAATCTACTAATCATTACTTAAAAAAAGATGGCTGCCTTAACATTACAGACTGGTCATTAGGACTCCAGTGATCTAGTCCTTTGTGCCGACATGATCTATGCTGAAAAATGGATTTAGTTCATGTTGAAGGCACTGAGTCTGAAGGTTAGTCTTGATAGCAGACTCTAAAGGAATAGATGTCAACTGTTGTCATATCTTCAAGTTTTCTTATAAATAAAAATTATCATTATAAAGCATGGTATTTCTAGAAGGATCTCACTTTTGTAGTATACATCCTGGTGTTCTCCCATTTGAGCTACCGCAACTCCTTATATCGAGAGCCCGCAGAATCAAACCTGATTAGTTGGTACAGATCTCAGCAGTCCTGCTACTCATGGTATTCTTCATTATCACATCAGTGTACCAGTTCTGTGCAGCATATAATGATAGTTTGTTCAGTCCCATATCATCTGTAAAGTTCTTGCTTTATATACTGTTCCACCATGAGGTGATTGGTAGTTATAAATGGACTGGTAGAACCTTCTTGTACCACTCATTTGCACATCAGTCTATATATCTTCGAGGCATGGTGGCTAGTCCCTTACTCTAAACAGCCTTAAATGGTCCCTCAAATCATATCTACTGCACTCTAAGTTGTAATATATTTGTTTAATACTTAAACTGAATTTTATTTACATTATTAGTGTTGACATATGCAGTACTTGGTGAAAAGCACACAAATAAAGCACATGTAAACTTTGAATGAAGACACTACTGTCAACTCATTTAACTATATAAGGTGGAAGAGGAACATACATGCAGCTGTTCAGCAGTTTAGCAAAAAATGTTGTTGTTGTTCTTCTTTCGGCTTTTCCCAGTTAGAGGTCTCCACAGCGGAACTCCAGTTCGCTAATGATTGGCAGTAGATTTTTTTTACGGGTACCGAGGTGCTAGCTCGATGCCCAACCTTCAACAAAGGCATGCCCATTCTACGCATGTCTTTCGAATGCCAAACGACCACAGGGAGGACATGCAGACTCCACAAAGTAGGTGCTCCAGCTGAGAATTGAACAGGAGAACCGCTTATTAGTATAAAATGTCTGACAGCTGGAGAAGAGAATTAAAGCCGGGTGCTGCAATTGTTATGGTACAGGGTTTCTTTCATTCTGCCTTCATCTACCTACTGTGTGACTTTGAGCAAGTCATCTAACCAGACAATGCTCAGGGTCAACTGAGAATTTGAGCTAGGCTCCTTAGTGGTTCCCTGGACAGCAAAAGTAGCAACTGCCGACGAAATTTGGGAAAACAGTATTAAGCTAACAAAAAACAAGCTATAGCTATTAGTTGTGTAAAACCATATAGGTTCATGTTAGATGTAGGGGAGTTAGTATTTTGTCCAACCAATTGACAATCACATCACCTAGTAGTGTATTTTCTTGTGCAAATATTATAGATATCAAATATGGGATATCTTCCGATATAGCTATATTGTTGGTAAGAGGAATGCAAAGGTGAGTAATACATATTTGTTTATAATTGTTTATTTTGAGAAAGCAATATGTAACTCTGCTGAACTGAATGTTGGTATTGGTTTGCTGTAAGGAGAAACTTGGTAAGTGCTGAGAAATATTAAGGCAATGCTGCCACCTTTCCTCTTTATCCAGTCATTACTGTTGATATTATAGCCAGGAGATCTAATTTTGAAGTCCTTTATGTTGGGTTTAGGCCAAGATTCAGTTACTGTGAGGATGTCAGGTTTATGTCAGGTAATCCAGGCATGTAGTTCAGCAATTCTATTTCTTATGCTTCTAACATTTATTAAAGCAAAAATTAGATCACAGGGTTGGGGATTGGCTGGTGCTCTGTTACAGAAGTGTGTGGGAGACAATTATCTTTGTGTTCATTGTGATAGGTGGGGCCAAGAATAGGGTGTATATCGCTTGCTAGAAGGATTTGAGTATAATGGGGAATTATGCATATATTTTTTGGAGAGGATTTTTACACTTAGTTGTGTTTTGGTTTGAGTTGAAGTACAATTAATCGGCCTATATTTGGAATAAAAATGATGGGCAATATTAAGTATGTTTGGAGCAATATGTGGAGAGTGCAAAGAGGACATAAGGACAAATGGGTAGGTGGTTGAGACAGCTTGGGAGAGATGTTGAGGGTTATTAATGAGTCATGGCAGGATGAAAGATGGCATGTCACTTATGTCACAAGATGGGTTGCCAACTGGCTCACGGACAGAACCCACACTGTGAAAGTAGCTGATTCCAAATCTGACATCAGACCAGTGACAAGTGGAGTACCCCAGGGTTCAGTCCTGGGTCCTCTCCTGTTTGGTATCTACTTCTCTGAAGTGCAGGCCAACACAGAAGGTCTTTGGCTAACAAAGTCTGCAGATGACTGCAAACTAGGAGCCATAATCAAAACTCCTAACGATATGGACAAACTACAAAAGGGCCTCACAGAGACAGATACCTGGTGTCAAAGCCATGGCCTGAAGCTCAATGCCTAAAAGTGTATTGTCATCCACTTTGGTAAAAACTCTGTACCTATGAACTACCACATAGCTGGCAGTCTACTTAATGCTGAAAATGTGATAAGAGACCTTGGGACACAGGTGGACAGTAGTCTCTCCTTTGATAATCACATCGCCACAGTGGTCAGGAAATCCTTCTATGTGGCTCATCTCATCACAAAAGGATTTTCATCCAGAAAAAAAAGAGGTCATTGTTCCCCTCTACTCATCACTCATTAGACCCATTATAGAGTACAACGCCCCTTTTGGTATGTACCTCATAAGACATCTACAACAACTAGAAAGACCACAGAAATACCTCACAAAGAGGATTACTGGCCTCAAACAAATGCCCTATGCAAACCGTCTCAAAAAACTACAGCTTTACTCCATCGCATATCACCTACTCAGGGATGTTCTCTGCCTAACATACAAAGCTATGTCAAACCCAGAGCTGTTGGACATGCTCCACTTAAAGAAATCCCAATCCCTCCAAGCTACACGCTCTAGGGACCTTAACCTTGTCACCACAATAAACAGAACATGCTGGTGGGATAGATTCCTGTCCCAGAGACTTCCCATACTCTGGAACAGACTACCTATCTATGTCAAACAGAGCTCTTCATTAGCACTCTTCAAGAAAAATCTTGATGATTGGATGGGAAATGGGAAATTCACCCCGAGGATCACTTCTGTGGCTCTGCTCGACAGGGGCACAGGAAAATAATTTTCTTGGGTGGCGAAAGCCAGGGTACATTTTTTGGCTAGGCTTGTATGGGCCCTAGGGCCGATAGCCTAGTACCTACCTATGAACCTATGAACCTATGGCACAGTAGCATGGGAAGAATAGATGACAAGCTGAATAGTAGCAGAATTAAGCACAGTAATCTGTATTTTATAGATGTCAGTAAGTGGTGAAGTAGCAATGAAGAAGGAAACAAGTTGTTGCAGGGCAGTAGAAGATTCAGTGATGGTAGATTCTGGTAGCTGGTAGAGGATAGGTAAAAAGAGATGTATTTTCTATAAAATAAAAGAGTTAGGTTGTCCTAGTATTTTCTCTGGAATATAAGGAATTGTGGGGTAAGACCTGCTAGAATATAATGATGTAGTTGGGAGGGTGGCCTAATGGTTAAGGTGTTTGCCTTACAAACACAAAGTGCAGGGTTCAATTCTCACAAGGAATAATTGGCTAGGCTTACAATGGCTTGCAAGGGCAGTTAGCCTAGTACTAACCTATGAACCTATGAACCTATAATCAAAATAAGAAGACATGGGGCTTTATTTGGGAAAAGTAAAAGATTCAGTGTGGAATAGATAAGTGCTATTGGGGAGGGTCGTGATTATGAATGGGTATACTGTAAAGCAGTATGGGAGGGAGAAAGGTAGTTGGGAAGGGGCTAAACATAAATGGAGGTAGGAAAGTAGGAAATAAGAAATAGAAGTGTATATATGGAAGTAGTAAGGTCATTTTATTATAAAAAGAAACATTCATTAGTAACACCTGTGCGTTTCACATCCTGCTACTAAATCTAAGAAAATACCAGTGAGAAACCCAGCGTGTGAACTTTGATTTATTTGCACAAGATATAATTTGCTTATGAATCATGCTACATCTTACTGCTGCGTGACATAAAAATGCACTGACGATTGTGTGTATTAGAAAATGAGAATGATTGCATATATTACTCAGAGGATTAACAGCTCCACACTTCTGCTTAAATTTATTTTACACAGTCATGCAGGTGAATCTAATGAAGGTCCATTTATACACAGGCCCTTCTGAAGTAAAGAATATCTTCCCCTATGGTCTATAAATATGAAGTCATATATTTTGTATATATTTCAAAAAGCAGAATTTAAACTGGGTGCAGTTTTTGGTAACGTAAATCTTGCTACTTTGGTAAAAATATATCTGCTACATGTAGAGGTGTATTGCCTTTTTTGCTGAGTAGGCATAAATTAGGTAAATAACTTAACTTACAAATGATACCTGAATTTTTTTTTCTTTACTCTGAGATGATTTCTGATTAGATTTGTGTAATCAAGTGCTTAAGATAAAGTTGCATTCTTTTATTAATTAATGATAACACCAGAAATTGTGTGTGTGCGTGTGTGTGTGTGTGCGCGTGTGTGTGTGCATGTGCATGTGGTGTGTGTGTGTGTGTGTGTGTGTGTGTGTGTGTGTGTGTGTGTGTGTGTGTGTGTGTGTGTGTGTGTGTGTGTGTGTGTTATTCAGTTTTTCACTGTTAAATTTATTAATTTTAAGTATGTGATTAATCAGGAAATGAGAACATAACAAGATAGATCAGTCATGACCCAAGCCAGTAGCACACAAACAAGAAATTCTTTACAAGTTATTAAGTATAGATGAACCATGAAACAAGATGACAATCCTGAACTACGGCGCAGACAACATGTTTGCTAAAAGAAAGATTCTATCTCTTTTAGACTTTTAGAAATAAAACGTCATTTACATTGTATAAATTACTAATATACAAGCAAAAGAGAAGAGAAGATTGAAAGAGCAATGTATATTATAGTATGGATTTGGATCTGTAAAACAGTGGTGCTATGAATGCTGCTGGGCTTTATTAATATTAGAAGGAAGGTCCTTTCATGGAGGTCTCTATAGTTAGCACAGCATCTAGACAGTCTCTCCACAGGGTAAATGACTCACATCATAAATTTGCATGTGGCCTTTTCATGAAAGTATTTCTTAATTTTTTGCCTGAAACAATTACCCATTAGATTGCTCACCTTTTTTCAGAGCTGTTTGGGATTTCCTTGCTTTTTGAGATATGAAGGAGGTGAAGTCAAATGAAACATGATGACTTATGTGCAGCCTGCTGAGTGCCATTAACATATCCAGTTCAACAACCTTTGCTTTGTCTCTAATTGTGAGCATTCTTTTTTAATTTGCCTTTATAATTCATAGATCCATTCACTGATGCAGAATCTTACATCATGACACTTCCCCATTTGCATTCTTTCTGCTCATATTAGCGTGGGGATGCATTCATAAGGGTTGTGTGATCTTTGCCCTATGCCTACCTTTGCCCATGGGATGGCAGAATATGACACATTATCTAAAATGCATATTTGAGGGATTTCTGCTTCATATGTAAAAATTGCAAGACTTTTCAGGAAGTTCAGACCACAAGATTAATGTCACGAGCTGCCACAAATTTCATTCTGTAGTCCAATGTTTGTTTCTCTTACTTTCCAGTTATCCAATGTGTGACTCTGAATATGTCACTTAAATGGGGAATAATGCTTTCCTGCGCTTGATTCACATGAAGAAATGCCCTTGCAACTAATGGGTTCTACTGGTTAATAAAAAAATTGAAAATTAACTAGCAAACTTCACTTTCATTTGTGCTGCTCGAAATACATGCATTAAGAGCTTCCATGGGTGTGCTATGAAACATCTCTGATGCGGAGAGCTTACTGGTTGAAATTCATAGCCACATACATCTTCACTGTGCTGTAAAACAGAAAGCAGATTTGGTGCTTCAGCTTATACTATTCCCATATTATTGATTACTGGTTGGGACCTTGTAGGGAAAGGGACTCATGCTAAACAATACAGCACAGAATAGAAACAGGATCATATTTATCCTTTTAAATTTCACTCCTGAATAAGAAAAGAATGGAATATTCAGTATTTGAACTAGGTGTACTACAAAGCACAACAGACTCTTGTGACCTGGCCCATAACTGTCAATTGCACATAAATGTGAGGGACAGCTAATCATTTTTTTCTCTTATAAAGAAAGTCAGATTACTACAGAGTCATATTACTACATGAATATAACATACAACTTTTAACCAAATTAAAAAAAAAGAATGCTCACAATGGAAGCAAAGCAAAGGTTGTTGAACTGAATATGTTAATGGTACACAGCAGGCTGCACATAAATGATCATTATTATGTTGTGAGTTTCCTTCTTAAAGTTACGAGGAACCATTCCAAATTTTAACTGTCCACCCCATCCACCCCATCCATCCCTATGTTGTATAGATCTTTTCCTTTATTAGGCCACATTACTTATTTTTGCAAGTGACATTATAATTAACTTGAAAAAGTGGATTTTGGTGTCTTCAGGAGCCTGTGTTCTCTGCCACTGTCCTTCTTTATATCACTTTATGTGGCTGTGCTGCTAATGTCTGATTGGTCATATGTGCACAATAGTAAACTGCCAGCTAGCTTTAAACCTGTGAGTCTTCAGTTTCCTTTATGATGTCACAAGAAACCAGCAAAAATGTACATTAGATATCTTCCTACCTTACCATACTCTCCATGAAATGTCAGTTGTTTGAATAAATCTGTATCATACTGTTTTCTGTTAGTAGACCGAGCAGTATAGATAGCTTCCAATCTCTCATGTGTTATGGGTGTCCTATTTCATTTTTAAGAATGAGAACTCATCTGTTTTATTACCTGCAGTCCGGCACATTTCATTCTACATAATCAACTGGTGCTTTTTGCTAAATGGAAAATGACTTTAAGTATATCCTAGGCAACCTTAGTGCTAAACTTTGTTGGGGCAATGCACACAACTAAAATGATCATGGATATGATTATCTTTAGCAAAGAAAAGCATCACTAAGAAAAGAAATTGATTCTCTTTATGCAAAAAAGAACAAGGAGTTCTATTCAGTCTGGAAAAATGTAGCGTAAATACATTAAATACACCATCCCATGTGGTCTGATTTTATGATATATTATAGCAGTAACTGGTATGGTCTGGTTAGTTTGATTTTTCTTCTGAAATGTATTTGCCATGTAAAGTGGTAATATTAATAACTAATATGTACAGTGATCCAAAAATAAATATATTGTGCAGGATTGCCAAGTCTCCAACTCCTTCAGTTGTGCAATATTTCTTTCCTTGCTGGTTGCACTAAATGTTCTCACTATCATTTCGTTTCTCAACGTTTTAGTGAAAGAGTTTAAGGAAAAAAATCAAAATCACAGCTTGGAATTTTAAGAAAAAAATAGGTCAGTATCATATGTATAAAAAATGTCTCACTTATAGAAACCAATTAAATTATCATTGTCAAGAGAAAATGTTTTCTGAATTAGTAATCTAGAGTCAGGATGTATAATCTGTGATGCCATATGAGGGAACACAAAGTATACGTGGAGCACTTTTAATGACAGCTACTCAAGGAAACTAAATACATTCACAAAATGAAAACAATAAAAGCATACATAATATAAATGGAATTTATATTACCTAAATAGGAAGCAGATTTTAATAGTAGCTCATTTGCAGCAGTGGCCAGCCTTAATCTGAATTACAGAAACCTAAGTAAAATTTGAGCATTACTCAGAACAGGTAACAGATGTTCTACTTTCAAGATCTTGTTCTCATATTGGAACCCATTGTCTGTCCACCAAATTTCTTAATTTCCAATTTTAATTTTTCTCTGAATACATTTAAGTACCGAAGGCCACAGAAATATTGAACATTTTTAGTCAATTCTTTTCTGATTTGTAAAATGTTATTTTTTTGGATTTTGTCATTGCTTAATTCAGCTAGTAGGGCAATGTTTTTTTTTTTTTTCGTGGACTTAAACATTTTGTTATAAAAATGAATGCTTGAATTCCAGTGCTGTGCGTGTGCCAGCTTTTATGGATTTTCTTATATCCTTATCTTCAGGCATGTTTTTTAAATTAAACATTTATACCCTTTACATCTTCCGCAGCCAGAATTTCAGAAGAGTTTTTGATGCCTGTTACCTTCAAGCTCATAGATGTATAATAAGCTAATGACCACAAGAGCCTTTTTAAGCCTTGCCATGCATCCCAAATCTCTGACAAGTTCTGATACCCTTAATAAGTATAATCAGGGTTATGGGAGATGAGACATTTACAGGCTGCCTTGTCCATTTGAGAAATAGGTGCCAAACCATGCTGTCAATCATCTTCATTAGAGGGTGTGCAATATTTTACTCTGTGTTTTTTAAATTTTCCAGTAATTTAAAAAAAAAAAAAAAAAAAAAATATATATATATATATATATATATATATATATATATATATATATATTTGGAAATAGTATGGGTTTAACATGTGTTATTCCTTCAATGGCTAAAAAGAGATAGAAAGCTCACCCATGGCACACTGAGGGTTCCCCTATCTCTATGTTACCGTGTCCATCCATCAAGTTAATTTTTATATGTTTTGGGCCTAGAAAAATGTGAGAAGTTAATGTGAAGCTCAGGTAAATCCTTGGCCACAACTGTAAAGATTATGGAATTTTGCTTTAAGTCTTTGGATCTTCAAGGTGTGGTCCTTGGGACTAACATCTTATTTTATTTGCAGGCTTCTGGTATCTTGATATAGGAAGCAAACAGTACAAACTGACAGTTATCATCACTGTATATTAACATTTTTACAAAACAACCTAGCACAAGATGTATGTCACTTTCTTCTGTACAACAGACCATCTACTTTTACTCAACAAAACCTAGCAGGGTGAAACGAGTGGTCATAGTTTAGGGACAGTGGTGACTCACAAATAATAAGAGTACATCATCCAGAGGTGATAGACGTGGAGAAGTCATTCCATTTTACTAAAGCAGAGGTGGGTGTTCCTAAGGTGTATTTCATAAGGATCAAGTTATTTAAGTGAACTCTAGCTGCAGGCACAGCTGATACTCTTAATATGCCATCTATCCATGACCATGAAAGGTCGATGTTTTCTGTAGGTTTCATTTCTCCTATACTGTCAGAGCTCCAGGGGTACTTGCTCTTTGCAGAACTCATCACGTATATGTCATCTTTCTTCTTCATATTTTTCTCTATTGCATGCAAGGAAACGGCTTGTATGAGTTTACTACAGCTGGCTGTTCAGTGGACCTTAAACAGGCTTATACTTCCTTGTTCTAACCAAGAATAGCAAGGAAATGCATTTAATATGTTATCAAAAATGTACACTTTGCAGTGAAGTTTGAATCCTGTGTGTACAAAACTCTGTGTGCCCAGTCACTTTAAATAATGTACTGTAAAGCGCTTGCATTCCACAAAAATTGATTATTTCATGTGGTAACCACATCTGATAAGTATAACTCTTAAAGCATCCATATTAACTACTGCAGACTGCTCAAGGCTGAAATTGGTTATTACAGATTTTGGTGGTGAACCAAATCAGATGCTCTCTTTTACTGCTGTGTTAATATCTGTCTACAGAATGCTGACCTCAGATAGCTTACACACAGTCCTCTCTAGAATACCCTAGGACACTGACATTGATAATATTTTCTTCTTCTAGAAGAAAGATCTCCAGTATAAAGAAATAATTATGTCTAATGTATTCACAGCTATTGCTTTGGGGGATGGTGGACACCTATGGGTTAGACAACTGTACATTTATGAATTGCTACTATGATTACCACACAGATATTTTCTATGAAAATGTAGAATTTCTTTCCACACTGAGATGGTTACTTGCAGAAAATGACCAGTGCAGCTCATAAGGCATGTTCACGTTTGCTCTCTTCTCTTGAAGCCAAAAATGTTTTTGACAAGATGTGCTTAAGACATGCATTTCCAGGAGTATTAGATTTTGTCCTTCATCATCATCATTATCACTAGCTCAAAGCAATCTTTCTGAATGATGTCAGAAAGGGGTCTATATCATACAATTAAAAAAAGTATTTGTGGAACACTTATTAGTCGAACACTAATCAGCGAACTGCAAAACATCGAACTTTTGTTTAAGTGAAAAGTGTCACTGTGGAAAACAACCAGTCACCCATCCTTGGGGATTTGCCCTTTTCCTTACTGTCGTGCAATTTCAGAGGTGGTAAATTTAGTTTGAGGGGATGTGGGGGATGTGGGGGGCATAGCCCTCCACTAGAATGGGTTTTATTTGGTGATGTTTTTGAGTAGTTCGCTGGGTTGGCCAACTGAAAAAGTTTTTGCTTAAATGTACTTTTGATATTTAGAGTTTTCGCTTATTAGTGTTTGACTAATAAGCATTCAACAAATAGTTTTTTTTCAATTATATGATACAGACCAATCAGAAAGATGTCAATTAATTCCCTTCTGGAATAATTTTAATCAGAATGAAGCCAGGGGACACTTATAGCCTATACAGTGCAAAATGCTAATTAAATTCCACTTCCCCCAATATATTAAGGGAGATGCTAGGGTCCTGGTTGTTTTGCATACGGCCTAATGTGGGGGGTGGGCAGGCTCCAGGCCTTGAATCATGTATCAATTTATTTATTTATTCATTTTCCAGATATGTGTTATTGTCTGAAGATCCTTTTTGCCCATTACCCAGTCCCACTGAGGGACTAGTAAACACTGAGGGCAGCATGTACCATACACCCTCCATAACTCCTTTCAGAAAGAAATCTTCAATATTTGATTATTTCTCTTCCAATTGCCTTATTTCAGATTATCGCTTACTGGCTAAGCTTTATTGAGGTTTTTCTTCCTGTACCTGTTCTGATCCTCCTATCTGGCTTATTGTTAAGAAATATAAAAGCCTTAATGTTGGGTTAAATAATTAAATGACTTAATTTTTAATTGACAGCTAGAGGAACATGGCTGCCACTCTGTAGTAAAGGAATCTGAGTTATCCAGCTTAGGGAGAGAAGCAATCCAGTTGTATATTTTGGTTTAGACTAGTTGACAGGCACTGTGTAAAAAAATGATTGAATGAATTCATAAATGCAGATTGATTATGGACTTTGGCTGCTAAGCTGTAGACCAGCATGTGCACATCCTAACAACCAGTGCAAGCTCTTTAACTTTTTTTCATACACTTACCTTACTTGGTTTCATTCTTATTCACCACTCAGATGAAAAGATGAAATGTTCTGCAGCAACACTAACTTAACATAAAAATTAGGAAGCTGATCTGGCCTTAAAATTATAACATTAGTGGATATTTCAGTAAAAAATTCAAAGACATTCATCTGGTTGATTCTTGACTTAAAGTTCTTTTTTATAGTAATTTGTTATCCAGATAAATCCAGTACATGATATGCATTTTAAAGAGGCAAAGAAAGAATTATTGTGTGGTAAACTGACTTGTTCAAGTCACTCAGTATATTTAGGGAGGTTAAGGGATTCAAACCCGTGACTTTAGGATGAAGCTCATTTGCAGCTCATAGTCTTTATCCTTAATGCTAAACCAATTACTTCTTAGAACTGGCAATTTTTTAAGAGAAGAAATTAAAAAGAGTTATATGTTGTTGACAAAACAGCAAATATAAAGCAGACATTATCATGTAACGCTTAACACTTTTAGGTAGAACCTGACATTTGACCATTAAATAAGAATAAAAGGAAAGTCTTCTACAGCTAAAACCTATATTATGTGGCAAGGTTTGAAAAACAAATGAACAAACATACATACACTGGTTATTACTGATGTACAACACCCATAAAAAGAGTCTACAGATAAAATACAATATGTGTTTAAATATTAAAGGTCTACTACAAAAAACACTTTTTGATTTATTTTCTCACTATGAAAAGACATATATTTGAAAAGTTAGGGTGGTATTAGAAAACCCAGGATTTCTTAAAAACAGAAACATCCTCTGTACAATGTATTATGCCAGAAAGAGGATTAATAGAGCTGTTGTGTTTTTGATTTATGACTTTTCTTAAATTAGGCTCACATTTAAACACAGTTTAGATCTTTTTTCCAACTTCAAGTCCAAGTGATTTAGTAATAACTGATCACTGACAAAGTCATTTTTCAGAGAGATACACTTCTCTGAAAATGGCTTTGCACAGACAAGATACATACATACATGATGTCAGCATAAATTTCAGCTGCAAATGCAGACGGAAGGCTTGAAATTTATGACTTTGAAAGAAAGGTGCTGTCCCAGCAGTAATAGATGAAAAGCTTGGGTTGCTTTAGTTTTTTACTGTTTTCGATAGATGATCACGGAGAACAAATATAAGGTAAAAAAAACAGTTGGAGGTTTAGATGCTAAGATTGCTACTATGAACTAAATGAAAGGCCTAATTAAATTGAAACAATTACTTTTTTTATTAGTGATACTAATCCACTGTGCTGTGCATAGGGTATCACTAAGACATGTACAATTACAGATGATAAGAGGAGTTGCTTCAAGGTTTTGAAGAATGGAACGGATTTCTTATGACTCATAGTATTTCCCATGTATTTTTATCTCTCACTTAGGCATGGATCATGCATCCAGAACAGTTTTTGAAAGTAGAAGAGGTGAAGGCCAAAAGCTCTTGGCAGAAAGTATGCCAATTTAAATAAGAAAAAATTAGATTAAATTGCTTATCCGGATACATGTTGCAATGTGACTGTACCTTCTCATTGAGCTCTGCAGTGCTTTGAACAAGCTTTTACAAAGTGTGTCAGTGTTTGAGATGATGGTGCTCACAGCATCTAAGCACAGCCATTTGCAATACTGCTGAAAGCACAGAGACTGACACAAAATGAACAGCATGTCAGAATAACATATCTGCAATTACTTCTGTTAACCACACTGACAAATGATATTGGAATTATATTTCTGTGACCATTTAGGTAATTTTTAGATGCAAATGAGGCATTTGAAGTTAATGGCACATTTTTAAGCTAACTATCCTTGATTCCTGTTACTGAAGTCACAATAGCTATATATTCTGGTCTGGCACTGTAAAAATAAGAAGTTCTTCAAAGTATGCAACAAGCTTTTTGACTAAAAGTAAATTATTACCATTCTCGGAGTAAAGACACAGACCCCAAGTATAACACAAACATATCATGAGACTTCCAGTCTGCTGCTATTTCATTGCAAAACTGCTCCTTCTATCTCTTGATGTGGATCACAAACAAACCACACAGTCTTAGCTAGACAGTCATGTATTTTTATTTATTTTACATTTGTTAGTCGGGAGAGTCCGACTGGATAAAGGTCCATTTTCAGCGCAGGCCCGGGGAGAAAAGCTCTAAATTACATGCATTCTGAACATATTAAGATTTAGAATAATAATTCAAATATAGACAAACAAGCATTGTGACTAAAAGATAGTATATTGCACACATACAGAGTAAATATGACAGTACTAGGTAAAACATCATGTAACACTTTCAGATATGAACAAGCTATACACAGAATTAAATTTTTGTACCTAGTATACCAGTTGAAAAAGCATTTTGAGTTACTAACATAGCTGGAAAGAAGATATTTCATTTGCTATAGTCATAATTGGACTTTTGCTAGGCTTAGAAAATGGCATTCGTTAGTCAGGGACTGGTAGATTTGCTATAGTCTGGAGTATTATCCAGGGGTGAGGCAGGAGCATAGCCTGTTATTCATGAAGTGAGTTTTGAGGAGTTTCTTAAATTGAGAGGTGGAATTATTGGTAGCTAAGTAGATAGGGAGAGAGTTCCAGAGTTTAGAGATAGAGTGGCTGTAGACAAATTTGCCTGCCTCGTTGTTAAATTTGGTGACCTTAAGGTGATTTAGGGTGCTAGATCTCAAGGTTCTAGTTGTGATGTCTAGTCTAGATGTGAAGATGAATTAGATGTTGAAGAGCTGGTATTTTGTCTGAGTGATATAATATTGTGTAACTCAGTCCAAAAAGATGCGTGACTTTCCAATGAGCAATAAAATGAAAGTAGAAATTCAAACAAATAAATCCATGTAAGTTAGCAAATTGTTTATTCCAAACGAGTAAGGAATATATAATATTGTGTGTTCTAGTGAGAGTTGATTTGTTTGAAGTAACAGTGGGAGTTCTAACCAGTTGAGCTTGTTAAGAAACTCGCAGTGATGTATTCCATAGGATGAGTCTGAAGCAAATCTAGCTATCTTATTATGGCAGGATTCAAGTTTGCTTAGATCAGTTTTACAAAGGTTAATAAATACAGGGGAGGCATATAGTAGGCTAGCTAGCAGATGTGTCCTGGCTATTGTTATTTTAACATGACTTGAGAGGAAGTGTTTGTTACAATAGAGCAGTCCATTTTTTTTGTGAACTTTCTTTATAGTTTGGGCAATGTAAAGATCAAATTTAATGTGGTTATCTACTTCAATGCCTAGCAGTTTGGTGTGACTGGTTGGGGTAATAGTGGTGTTGTCTTTGGAGGTGATAGTAAAGTTGTCAGTGAGGGGAAAGGATATATGAGAGCTGAACAGGAGCAGTTTTGTTTTGGTTGGGTTAAGAATGAGCTGTTGGTTGGTGAACCAAGCTTCGGCTAGTGAGAAGGACTCTTGAGTTTGAGAGAGAAGGAGATCTAGTGTGGGGGCTGTGCATATTACAGTGGTGTTGTCTGTGTATTGAACCATCAAGGCTTTAGGTGTGGCAGATGGGAGTTGATTGGTAAATAGAGTGAAGAGTAAAGGGCCTAAGATGGAGCCTTGGGAGACCCCTAGGGAAACAGGTAGCAGGGAAGATATTTGATTTTGCCATTTTACAACTTGCTGCCTGATAGATAGCTCCTGAACCATGAAATAGAGAAAGTACTGAGGTTTAGGGTTGTGAGTGAGTGAAGAAGTTTTGGGTGGTTAACCATGTCAAATGCTTTAGATAAATCTAAGAATGTAGCAGAAACGTATAGACCATTATTTCTGTGAAGGTTTATGGTGTTAGTGAATGATGTGAGTGCAGTGGTGGTCCTGTGGGAGGGTCTAAAGCCATGTTGCTGCATAGATAGTAGTTTATTGTCTAGCAGATATTTCATCAGTTGTATATGAATTATCCTCTCAAGGATTTTGGATAAGGGGGATATTATAGTTATAGGCCGATAGTTATTGAGTTCAAAGGAGTTGCCTCCTTTGTGCAGTGGTATAATGTGGGATATTTTCCATAAATGAGGTACTGTGCATCCTGAGACGGATCTGTTAATAAGGATAGAAACAGGGTAGGCAATAGCTTCTGTGGCTAGTTGTAGATATTCACTGGGAAGGTTATCAGTGGCCTGGGTGGTGGGTTTGAGTTTTTGGAGACGTTTTGTATGGTCTTGGTCGAGACTGGATGAAAGTTAAAGTGGGTGCTGTTATCTTTTATTTCAGATGGTTTAGTTATGTTTGTTGGGGTGGGGTGAGTAGAGTTAGTTTGGTTATTAGCTAGGGCTTGAATTGCTTCTGTAAAGTATTTGTTGAATTGGGTGGGGATGTTGTCGTGGTTGTTTCCTGTATTGGGTGAGGGGGTGGAAGTTTTACCTGGATGTAAAACAGAGTTGATTGCTGCCTAGACATTTTGGGGATTATTAGCATGTTTATTTTGAATATTTTGATAGTAGGAAATCTTGTATGTTTTTATAAGCTTTTTGGCCTTGTGCAATTCAAGATAGTTTTGTTTGTCTATTTGGGTATTACTTTTATGAAATTTTGTCCAAGCTTTGTTTCTGTTTTTGAGGAAAAATCTGGTGTCTTTAGTTAGCCAGGGGGATATTTAATTTTAATTCTGGTGGTTCTGGAGGGAGCATGGTGGATAAGTATGTTTAGGAAAATTCTATTGAAGTATGAGACTGCTTCATCTAGTGTTAACTCTTTCAGGGGGGTCAAATTACAAGTTTGCTGGTCCCTGTTAAGGTTATTGTGGTTAAAGTGTTTTTTATTTCTAATTTCTCAGTTATCTGGGTAATTAGTGGAGTTTTACTTCTCAGAAGGTAGGTTGGTTGGTGATTGCTGAATGTGTCAGGGAGGCATCCAGCTAGGGATATGAGGGACGGGTGGGATACAGGTATACAATCCAACATGGCTTGTCATTTGGTTCTTTTGTCTGTTCTAGTAGGGGATGTAATAACTTGGGTTAATCCATGAAGGGTGATGTGGGAGAGTGGGTTTTGACTGGAGCTATATTGAAATCACCTAGTAGGATATTTTCTTGGGAAAGGGAAGTTGAAATCCATTCTAGTAAGTTTTCCATAATGGTGATACTGTCTCCTGTGGGAATATAGCATCCAATAATACTGATATGTTTTTGGGGTTAGGTTTAATTTCGCAAGGGTGAGTTTAACATTTTTGAGGTCTGGGGTTGTAATGTCGAGTTGTTCGAGGATGAGGTGATTTTTATATAGTATAGCTACCCCCCTCCAATTTTTGCTATTCGGTCTGGGCAAATAATGTTATATCCTGGTGCTGTCATTTCATTATTGTGGATTTCTGGTTTTAGCCAAGTCTCTGTAAGTATGACAATTTCTAGTTTGATAATGGCTAATAGAGGGTGGAGGTCATGAATCTTGTTCAGGATACTTCTTACATTGAGATTAGTGATGAGTAGTGAGTTATTATGCCTATGGAGCAGGGTATTATTCAGATTGGGGCTTGGGGTGTCTAGGTTGAGTGGGCCTGGATTAGGGTGTATGTCACCACAAATTAAGAGTCATGATGCTTACTTTAGGATTACCCAGGCTGAGAAGGAGCTCATGTACACCACACTGTCATTGCGGATTCATTTTACTTGCCATTATTTTAGTATAACTTTGGTTAGCTATTCATACTTTACAAATACATAAATACTGAACAGAATTACTCACAAACAACTTATGTTGCTTTAAGGGGTTTTGCTCAGTTAGGCACTGTTGAATATGTTGGGGATTACTCTTTTTACCTTCATGGCAGCCACTACTCAGAAAAGAACTTTTATACCACGCATCGTATGTTTTTCAATCCATTTCATTTTTCCCAAAACTTTTCAGTTTATTCCTACCAGCCTTATACCACAGTCTCTCCTTTACCATGTGCATGTTTCACTTCATTGGCAAATTCTCTCACAGAACTGGATTCAACGATCATTCTCCTGAGCACATCTCTTTACATCATTTGTCCATCTGCTGAAATGCTAGTGGTACTATCACAGCCTGTTTTTGCCTAAGCAGACTACTTCATTCCTTTCTCGATCCATTTCTTGAAATTTTCATCCCCATTTTATCTTCTTCCTCATCTGATTCTAGAAAACTACTGCATCTTGTAATTTCATATCTCAACAGAAAAGTCCAGATCTATTTTAGTCAAAACAGCTGTGCTGTACAGTTATCTCTGTCTTGTTCATAATTTGTTTTCCTATTTGGTTTCTTGCATTATGTTATTTTTATGAAATTCCTTTGAAATGTGCATTAATTATATCTTCCGTACCTGGCATTTTCTATGTTCTTTGTGTTATCACTATTGGTATCTTGTCATTGGATGCTTACATCACTCACTCTCTGCAATTCCAAACCTGTAATAACAGTTGTATATATTTATTAATAAATTAACTCATTAAGTAAATGTCTCCAAGCACTGTTTTCCATCTATGAGCCCAGTTTGATGAAGACATAGCAAAACCAATTTGTCTAGTTACTCTTAGAAAGGAGAATGGTCTCGAATGTGAAAAAATATAGTGTACTTAATTATGGTAAACAAAACATTTTCTCCTACCACATAGGGGGCACATTCCTCTAGTCAGACACAATCATACAAAATCTGGGCACTCTTATTGGTAATTCCTTAACTTTTGACCATCACGTATTCACGCTAGTTAGGAAAACCTTCCATCTGACTCATGAAATTTCCAAATGGATTTTATTTACAGTTAAATAAGTCTTAATCCCACTTTACTTGTATCTCACCCCATTATTGAATATAATGCCCCTTTTGGCACGTATATGTCCAAACACATCATTCAACTTGCAAGAGTTCAAACTAGAAGTTCAATGGCCCATGAAATAATAGTGATCAGGCAGACTGGCAGCCTTCTCTCTGTACCCACTTTATTCTAGACTCCTCCATAGTGGTCTGTGTCTAGCTTTTCCAGTTATGTAACATCCAAACTTCTTTTACCATCTATTCTTTCACAGAATAAATGGTACCTTCAATACCAGGTTAAAGAAACAAAACTTTCATCAACAGAAAAATAAGGCATATTGACATGACAGATTCATTCCAAGTGCATCTCCCATGTCTTTAAGAAATTTCCACAACATATCAAACACTGTAACATAGTTGCTGCCTTCAAAGTAAACCTGAATAACTGGATTTGCAGCCTTAAATTCTTCCCAATCTGCCTTGTATTACCCACATTTTAGAATATGAGTTACTGGCTAGGCTTGCAGACAGATTGCCTTGTACTTACCTATGAATATATAACTAAGAGGTGATACCACCCAACTACTGTATTATCAGAAAAGATAGAACACATAAAAAAGGGGGGATTTGCTGTCCTTTACTCCTCATCACTCCTAGTTACCCCCTACTCCCAACCTATTCCCAAAATTGGTAATGCTGAATTAATTCTAGCCCTTCTTCAGATAAACAAACATAAACTTATCTCCATTGTCACCATCTACATCCCTCCTGGAGACAATGTCCCAATCCCTGAAGACATTCTCTCCTGGCACTTTACCAACATCACTAATGAAACTATAATCCTAGGTGAGGTTAACATTAACTGGGACACAATTCAAACCCCAACTAACTCCCTAAATATAAATCATTGCAACTTCATTCATCTTATTAGCTCCACAACCAGACTTTCCAAAGACTTCCTTTCTGGTAGTACCCGTGACTGGGTTCTAGTTTCCCACCCCCACTACATCTCTGATAGTGGAACCCTTCCAGATCCACTAGGTGACCACCTTCCCACTTTCGCTCACTGACTTCCCTCCTCCCTACAACTATCTCACCTACACCTCTACTCAATACCTAAAATACTTTAATCCCAAAGCTTTCTCGGATGTGCCAAAAAGAACAAACTGGAATCCACTAAAAACCCATTCCCTAGAAAATGCTGTTACTTACTTTAATGCAACCTTCTTAAACATTCTAGGCTCCTTTGCCCCCTGGAAAACAAAACACATAAAAAGTAACTCTGTCCCTTGGTTAAATAAGAATACCTTAGCCACCATGCGACTCCGTTACAAAACTTGGAAACACTAGCATAAAACTAAAACTACTACTACCCTTAATAAATACAAAACACTTCATAACAAAGTAAAAAAAAAACTTATTATCTCAGACAGCAAAGCCGATATTTTCATACTCCAAACCAATCATAACAACAACCCTAAAAAAAATTCTGCGATGGAATTTCCTCTCTCCTTAACCCAGGTGAAAAAGAAAACCTGTGCCCCAACACAAATGCATCAGACCTCAATTTAGCTACTCAGTTCAACTCTTTCTTTATTGACTCCATAGCCAAACTAACATCATCCTTCACTAATAATCCTGCTTCCCCACATCTACCTCTACATATCTCCCACTCCTCCAGTACCTCCAGCTCCCAACCACTTCCCTTCTCCATGAACCCTATCCGCCATCTCTAGCATAAAAAAACTTCTAAACTTGAAACCATGTTCTAATGCCCTTGACGAGATACCCTCCTACTTCCTGAAGATAGCAACAGAAGCCATTGCCTTTCCTATCTGCATCCTAATAAACTGATCTGTTTCAGAATGCCATGTTCCCCAGCTCTGGAAAAAGGTCTTTATTATTCCACTCCATAAAGGAGGCAACAACAATGATATCCCCAATTTCCATCCCATCGCTATCTTATCCCATATTTCCAAACTCATCGAAAAATGCATCCACCTACAACTTCTGCCCTATCTTATAAATAATGACCTTCTCACTCCCACTCAGCATGGATTCTGACCCGGCCATAGCATCACCACTGCTCTCCTCGCCTTCCTAGAAACTGTTAATAAGGCACGTGACTCTGGTCATATTGTATCTACCCTCCTCTTAGACCTCCCTAAGGCCTTTGCCACCATCTCTTACAACCTTCTCCTTACTAAAGTCTCTAAACTAAATCTATCCCACACCTCTATTAACTGGTTCACCAGTTATCTATCAAATAGACAACAAGCAGTTAAGTGGAAAAAAGCTACTTCCCCATTCTTAAATACTCCCACAGGTGTGCCCCAGGGCTCAATTATAGGTCTCCTTCTATTCAATATTTTCATTAACAACTTCTATCATGCCATCCCTAATGCTAAACTCATCCAATACTCCGATGACACAGTCACCTTTCAATAACTACTCCTATCATTAATGAAAAGCATAGGGCTTTGGGATAACTTTGGCTGTAACAGAAGGAATAGACATTTGTAGGTCATGGACTGCAACATGAACAATGAAATGAATATTTTGTCTAATTCATAATCATTAAACAGATATGAGGAAACCGGATGCCTTCTAGAAGTATAACTTTCATGGACAGTTTTGATACATTTATACCTTATCCATTCTGGAGGACAGGAAAGTAAAAGTATTGCCACTGGTTGCTGAAGATTGAAGAACATAAGGGAAGACTATGCCGACAGTGAGCTACTTTCTGGGAGTTTGGTGCTTTCATGTTATATGGTAAGATTCAGTCTTACTAGAATAATAAAAAACAAAACAAACAGAAAAAAAACAGAAGATTAGGATGTACAAATGAATCAAATATCCATTCCTTTTTGTTATCAGCTTTTGAAAGTATGCCACAAACAAGACACAAGGATATTATAGAGCTTGAGTGCAAGTATTAATCTTTACTCCAACAAAAATAGGCATCTGGGATGTATTTGAGTGATAGGATTTAGAGATTATCCAGGAAGCATTAATCCTGACTGAAAAGGGTTCTGTATTGAAAAAAACTGGCAAAATGTTAGATACCTGTTTACAATGAATAGTTAAAGTGTTTCCAGACTTGCACACCGAAGGGAATAGAGTGATGGGTCAGCAGTAGTGAAATTAAGTTTCTTGCAAAAAGATAAGGCATTATGCTAAACCTACCATGCAAAAGAGTGTCATAAATTTAGCTTATTTTACATGTTTTAAGTGTGCAAAGTACCACTGGTTGATTTTACTGCAGAACCGAAACACTGCATTCTGAATTTGGAATGCTTAACTGCGAACATTGTGACAGTCACAGTTTGCTTATCTTCATTAACAAAGCTGTGAAGTGAAACTCCATCAACAGTACAGGCTGGGTACCTGTATCTGTGGTGTAGACTATGAAAACTCTCACAATGAGTCTAACAACCCAATTTCAGTTAGTGGCAAAGGTGCTGGATGAGCCAACTAAGGGATGACAGAAATGAGTGACAAATGCCAGCTTACCTACACTGGAGGATACCTGTGGTCCAGAGTCGCTTTTGCTGCTTGCAAGTAAAGACCTCAGACAAAACGGTTGTAAATAAAGAAGATACCACATCCATCAGACAAAATTTTGTATGAATAGTGTTACTGGTAGAGAACTAGTTTATCATAAGATTATGTTAAGGTAGGGACAGGTTTAGGGTTAGCACACATGGGTATGGTTGGTAGAGGGTTTCACTAATAAAATAAAACAGGATTGGGTGACATGCCTGATGTGAAGGGGAGAAGACTGGGTCTGGCAGTGGACAGACACCAGGATATAGAGGTAGCAAGGTGAGTGGCAGTTCAAAGGAAGGACAAGGATAGAAAGACTATCTTCCAGTATCCTTATGATTATGAGCTGTCCACTGATGGGTTGGTTGTTGTCCTGTGGATTTTTTCCAATAGGAAAGTACCTAGCTGTCTCTATCTAAGATTTTCTTCATGAATATCCCTGGCATTGCTGTTATGCTAATTGGCATATGTAATACTCTGTCCTTTCTAACTTTTATTAGGTAATCTGTTACTTCCAGTTATTGTATGACTTTGCTGCTTCTCAAATTAATACTTCACTGGGTTGGAAATGTATTTGGGTGCAAATAGATGTAAACGTCAGGTCCCACTGACAAAGACTATAAAATAAGAAACATAAGCATGTGGCAGAAAGGAACTTGAGTGAATTGAAGAGAATGTATGAAAACAGAACTAATTTAATATTATAATGACACAGAAAAGTCACGGCCAGTAAATTATATGTCATGGTCCTTGGAATATTTTTTGAGAGTCAAGCTAAAGGTTTCATTGTTATTGCTTTGTAAGTCATCAAGAGCAAGAAACAAGGTAGACACTGTGCAGAAGCATGCATCTATTAATAAGATATGAATATATGTATGTCTGTGTGTTTGGGGGTATTTACAGCTGTTTGCAAAGGGTGCAAGATGGACAAAAACTTTATTGCTTACTTTGCAAGATTGTTTGATTTCTCCCTCACACTGTCAAAATTGCTAGTGTGCTTTAGGAAGACCTTGCCTGATAATGGTATGTGTAAATAACCTTACCTGTATATTACCCAGTTGGGATTCAGAGACATCCAAACTGCACAAGTGTGGGGCAGGCATGGAATATAAAACTATTAACTGTGTGCTGTATTGTTATATCTAACACCCATTTCTTTTAACTGATGGGATCTACACATGGTGACCTGGAGCCACTTCACCTACACAGATTGCTGACAGTGTGTGTGTGTGTGTGTGTGTGTGTGTGTGTGTGTGTGTGTGTGTGTGTGTGTGTGTGTGTGTGTGTGTGTGTGTGGGCACTGATAATTCAGTAAAGTCTCAGTTAACTGGCACCCATGGGAATTGCTAGATGCTTGATAAGTGTAGCTTCTGGTTGCTTGAGAGTTACTATAAAAAATATACCTGACAAATACTGTACCCTATACTATACCATACCATAAACACTATACTGATTTGATTTTAATATTGAAATACAGTAATTAGAAGCCTGGCTGGAATAATCATATTTTAAATTGATATTTCAGCCAGAAACCATGGCATGCAGAATGGTTTTCAGTCGCACGCTGAGTGAATTGGAACTGAATAGAGAGAGAGAGAGACTGAATGCATGTATGAAAGCAGAAGCAACTGTCTGTGAGAGATCATAGTGATGTATGAAACCTGAAGAGAGTGTGTGTGTGATAGATTGGAGGGGAAAAAAAGTGAGTGAATGCATGTATGAAATCAGAAGCAAAAGAGTGAAAGAGATGGGAGAGATGTATGAAAGCTGAAGAGGGAGAATGTGTGAGAGAGAATGTGCAATCTGATACAAACTGACTGAGTATCAAGTGAGTGTTGACATTTTAGCAATTTGATTAGTTTTTTTTTACTTATTCTCAGTTTGGGGAGAGAAGAAATTTATTTGAATCTTCCTCTTTAAAACTGTAAAACTGTAAAAATGTAGGCTATGTTTCTGTGAGGGGGCAACAAAGTGCAACACATGAAAAACTGAATTGTTCATACTGTACTGTATTTCTTCAATTTTTTTCTGGTTGCTTGAGAGTTCTGGTTGCTTGGGTTCTGGTTAACTGAGAGTTTACTATATTGGAGTGTGGGAGTCACCGTGCATGAATATTGAATGTGTGTGTGTGTGTGTGTGTGTGTGTGTGTGTGTGTGTGTGTGTGTGTGTGTGTGTGTGTGTGTGTGTGTGTGTGTGTGTGTGTTTATCTTGGGATGGGGTGTCTAAGTGACTGTGCACTTGGTAACTGCTATGCAGGGCTGGTGGAAGGTGCCTCATTGCATTTTTTACTGCACATTAGAGTGATTCACAGTGAAATTAATAGGAAAAGTGGATATTGCTCTCCAAGGAACTTAGATAATTATGAATGGTCCTTAGCTTGTCAATGCAAATCAGCTCATCGTTGTATGATGTGCTGCTGTATGTTTTACTATTCATTCTGATCGGTGAGTATGGGGTATCCAACTAGGATAAGGGCCATTTTTTATCTGGGTGAAACAAATTTGCTAAAGATAAAGTTTAAAGATATGTACTGTATACTAAGAGACATATAAGGTATAAACACTGATAAACAGTACAAATCAAGCATGAATAGAGAAGCACTAAATGTGCAGGTGTATGATTACATCTTTAAAATTCTGCAAGCTATACCTAATTCTAATTAGAGAGAACATTTTTTAGAAATACACAATACTCAGAGAAAATTACATCTTACTTGTTTCATTCCTGTTATACATTTTAGAAAATATGCAAATTTAATTATTGATCCAAAAAAGACTGAGATTAACTCAATGTGCTAAATTCCCTGTTTGGCTGAAAACTATATTGATCAGTCAAAAGCCATGTATGTTTCCTTGCAGTTTGTATTTGGACAGTTATTGATCCACTTTCACCACTATGGTCCTCTTTGGAAGAGCCTTGCTACAGTCCTATTCATTAATAATACTAATGTAATAATTAAGATATAAAAATACAAACAAGCAAATAAATACAGTTCATTTAAACAGAGCCAGTTGACATTGAAGAGCTTTATGGCATAAAATAAATAAACTCATTATTAGAAATGAATCAGTCAAACTGGCAATATAGACTGTAGGAGAGTGAAACCCCCAACTTTTAGTAGAGACAAATGGTACTTTCTGTTTAATATTAATCGCAGCTGATTAGTTGGATTTTAGTCTAGCTTCTACATCTCATCCAAATTTGGTAGCCCAAAAGGTTTTTGGTTTTACTTCTAATTTCATTCTAAATGTGAAACTGAACCAGTCATTAAGATAAGTTCTCAGTTGTGCATACGCTGGTTCTGATGTTCTCTAACTCTGTGACTGTTGTACCTCTAGTGCACAAAAGTGGCACCTCATTCTTGGTGTTGACATTTCACCTATTATATTATTATAGTTCAATCAGACCTGGCCCTGTCTCAGTAAGGCCCTGTCATTTATACCAAGAAATGCTGAAGTTCATAGGCAAATACTAGGCTATTAGTCTGCAGAATATTAAAAGCTTAGACAATATGAAGATGTGAGAATCAAACACTAGATCATGTATCTACTAGGTAAAGACCTTAACCATTATTCCAGCCTTCACTTCCATTGCTTACTTTTGTATGCTGTTCAAGTAGTTACCTTATCATCCTCAGAGATCAGTAAAACAAAATCCTGTCAATTCTAAAATATAGGCATCAATATCTACCTAAAAAACAAACATAGTCTTGTTATTTTGTTTTATTTTTTTTCTTTTAATACTGCTGCTGCCCGGAGCTATCACCTGTCACCTGTGCCACTTCTACTGGGCTCATGACTATTACCAGACCTAGTCTGATCCATGTCCAGAGCCAGGGAAGAGATCAAGGTATCCCAGCATATCACTGTACTGTGCATTATACTTCAACCTATTTCTCATGCTTATGCCACAGTAATATCCAACGGGATACAAGTGCAGCATGTAGATTGTGCAGAAGTTTCCCTTACTTCTGCAAGGGACTGACACCAGCAAGTCATCAGTTGCACATTTTTGGAAACACTTTGCAAATGTTTTCATTGGCCTCCATTAGGGGGATCTAGTTAGAGTGTGTACCCTGTACATATGTCCCTATCTGCCCCTTTAGATGACAGGTGCTACCCTCATCCCTGCCCATGCCTCAGATGTCTGAGTCAGTAACTGAGCTGAGATTAACTGCGTCATATTCAGGGCTCTATCCTTTCATGCCATGGTGCTGACACATTCATGTTATTTGGCATACATAAATTACTAAACAAACTTACAGATACCTTGCAGCATCACAGAAATAGACAGGAATAGCACAAATGGTACAGCAGTAGAAGTCACCTGTATTATAAATGGACAGTGCCTACATAGCCATAACATTACTAGAAAACATCGAGACTGGCTGCCCACCTGGCACAGTGTTTTTTATACTGCAGTTTGCACAAATCAAAATCTGAATGGTTGTGAGTTGTACAAAGAGAAGCAAGTGACACTGACGTACAGTGAGTGACAGAGACAGCCTGGTCATCTTACTTGTTATAGGCACCTTAACTTACCATATTCCAAATATGGGCCACGTCTAATAAGTTAACGTAGCTTAACAATCAAAGAGAACCTAAGAGCTCTCAGGTCAACCATATTCTCAGGTACCTTACTTGAAATAACTCAGTAACCACCAGACTGCAAATTCTTTCACTAAGGAAAGCCGGGTGATACAGTGAAACTACAAAGCATTTTATGAGACGCGCTGTCAGTGATCTTTTATACTAGGTAGCCAAGAGCACAGTGCTTACAGAGAAAAAAAAATGTAATTGGGATAGGTGCAGTTACATGGTTTACTGCTCAAGAGATAAATATTACACTTTTACAAAGTCATAGGCTGGCGTAAACTATCAACATTGCATATCATCTCATGGTGTTTTCTTGTGAGTAATTTCATCAAATTAATTTCTACTATTGTTAATTGTTTATCATTGTCTATTTTTATAAAACCAGGTCATTAGTTTGAAATGGTACGAGAAGTCCAATTTACTTGGCTGTATATTTAATAAATAAACTAATAAGTCGTTTTGATTATGGCAATGTCACCACAGTTATGTTCTTTGATCTTATTAAGGAATCAGGATGTTTCTTACCCCATCTTCATTGCTGAAGTAAATGAGCATAGCCATAATATACATTCATTCATTCCCGTTCAGGGCTAGAGAGAAGTACACAGCCTATCCTGTTAAGCAAAGAATATAAGACAGAGATCAGTCCTGAATGGGACATTGTAAAACAACCCTGCGGTATTACAAATAAGCTAAAATTATGCTGTCCTTAATAAAACCACTTCTTCTCTGGACCAGTTCATGGATCGGTTATCTTGACTATATGCATGATTATACTGACAATGCATCTTTTCTGGCTTGTATATATGTCAGTGACTTTAATAAGATTACTAAAATGAAGTTATCACTGCTTCAGCTGCACATCATCCTTACCCTAGCCAGGCCGCAATAAATTACAAGTGTAACAAAAGCCACTCACAGCTGACTTCTCAAAAGCCAAGAACATGTGCTTATACTCTAAACTCCAACTACAAAGAAAACTAAGATTTTTGATCATTTTGCCCACCTGAGGATTGGTTTTGCTACTCTTTTGCATTTTTCTAACATACTGACAATTTACTATTAAACTTGCCAGCATGCTTAAGTCAGGATACTGTAGAAAGTACTCACTTAGAAGTGTATGTGGAGTGTGTGTGTGTGTGTGTGGGGGGGGGGTTGCTGTAGTTCTTCTCTTATAATTTGATACATATATATGGCCTTCCACTGGACCCGATTATTGCTAGCTGTAGCAGATACATTATGACTTACAAAACACAAGTAACAAATGTATCCTTTAAACATCCCTAAGGGAACAACACTATACAACATTTACAGATCTGATGCTTGCCTATCGCTCTTTAAGCTTCTGTTTTAACCACCTTAATAATCTATACACTGTCATAAAACAGCCAGTCACCTTCTCTCTTCTGATTCTTCCCCATGGTCTTCCTTTTCAAAAATGTATAACCTCCATCTTCATCTGTCCTTTTCTCTCTTTCTTCCTCCAATAGTGTAAACTGTGATAGTAAAGCCTTTCGAGCTATAAGCCTAAATCCTTAAATACCTTGTCAGGAAATACATGAGTCCTGCAGATCTATTTTTTGCTTCAATAAAATCTTGAAACCTTTTTATTAGATGGTGCCACAAAAGTAAATGGTGTGCTAAAGAAAAAGTGGCATGTGCTACAAAAGTAAATGGTGCGCTAAAGAAAAAGTGGCAGGTGCCACAAAAGTAAATGGTGCACTAAAGAAAAAGTGCCAGGTGCCACAAAAGTAAATGGTGCACTAAAGAAAAAGTGCCAGGTGCCACACAAGTAAATGGTGCGCTAAAGAAAAAGTGCCAGGTGCCACAAAAGTAAATGGTGCGCTAAAGAAAAAGTGCCAGGTGCCACAAAAGTAAATGGTGCGCTAAAGAAAAAGTGCCAAGTAATATGTATGTTAAAAAAATGCTAGAATTATAATTATAGGACATATCTGTGAATAATAATTTGCCATAATTTCTTATTTTTCTGGTTGGGGCTTGCAGACATAGTAAGCACTGCACACTAGTCAGTATGGGAAAAAAATCTAAAGCAAACGTGGCCTTCTGATTTTGAAATAAACAAGACTGGAGATATAATGTCTTACCAAATGTCATGTTGGTAACCAGCTGCATAGTACGTATGCAAATGAGTTGTGCCGTGACTCTAAAAGACATAGTGCAGTTCAGAGCCAAGTATAACAAAAGCAGTTAATCATGATAATGTAAATGTGTGTGACAATACCTCTTTTCTTTTCTTTTTTTTTTTTCTACACTAGTATCACACAGTTTCAAATAGTTTTCTCTTCCTTTATTACCTTCACCAATCTTCAACATGTCCCAGGCACTATAAAATGCATCCATAAGTTTTAAAAGCTTCCCAATTCCACAATTTTATTTTACCAGTTTTAGTATTTATACGCCATGTTGGCAATATTCATATTGAAACAGCAAGATTACAGACTGCGCATCCAATGTGTTAGCCCTTAAACTGAGTTTCTCATTTTTAATCAGGATTCTTTGACCATGAAGTTAATATTTTGAAATAAGGCGGGTATTGGGGGGGGAGGTGCAAGGACACTCACTGCAGGTTATACAGTTGGTGTTTATGGGACCTGCATTGTCATTTGGTTGTGTCTGACCTATTCAAAATCTGGGCAGTTTAGGATCAATTGTTCACAAAGGATGTGGTTTTACAGTCAACAATTACTCCTTCCATCTTATACTCACTGATCTGCTATACCTTCTGAAAAAAGATTTTTGGTATCTATTCTAAAAACTGTAGCTTTAGTTTAATACTGACTCTCTTTTATTCAATAATGTTTTTCTTCTTTAATTTTGTGTCATGAAGCAGCCTTTACCATAACCTTATAAAAAGAAATCATGGGCCTATATTACAAGATTCAAAAGTTCGGAGAGCGAATGGCTTAAACTTCAAAAATGCCATACCTCAAAGTCGCTCTTATGGGGACACCACCCTCCACACCCCTCAATAATTATATATACCGACTCCAAGATCGCACTATAGTGAGCAAAGGGCAAATTTTCCAATCTTCACTGTACCATGATCTCACAAAAAACCCATCGATGAACAGCATTTCCTATGTTACAGCCATTTGCTGTTCAGCCTGTTCAATTTCGTGATAGGAACCCGATATCATGTTCTTCTTTCCATACTTTCTTTTCACGTAAAATATACTTTAACTCCTTTTGTGTCACTTCTTATCATATATCCTTTAACCTCATTATGATTATGGTAGTGTTCCTCTGCAATCACAACTAGCTAAACTAGTTAATGTAACTTGGCTTTCTTCCTGTATGGGCAACCAAACAGTACATAATACTCCAGCTGAGTTAAGACAAGACTTCATTAGAATGATAGCAAACCATTGCCACTCCTCAAGTCAGTCTCTCTTATGGCACAACCTTGCATCCTGATGGCTTTGACCATTATATTTTCTCTTTGTGACTGCTAGTTTAATTCTAAAGCCATTATCAGTTGGACATGTTCAAATCCTTTCAGTTTATTTTAACGTACAGTAACTAATACATTCTCCTTTTACAACATTCTGTGTATAAAGATAAGTCTTTGCAGATGTCCAAGCATTCGGGAATGGTAATTTCATTTTATCTTTGCTAATTATAGCAGGACTACTCTTTAACGCTTGGAAGGAAAATGCGTTATGTTTATTTTTTCCTCAGTGATCTGATTGCTATAGTCACAAATATGACTTTAATGCATTTCGCAAAATTCTGAATCAAACAACTTTCAAGGCCAATTTTCTAATTAAAGATACATGTCATGAAACATCAGAAGACATATTAACAGAATATTTAAATTACAATTTTCTGTTGATATTACATACTTGTATGCATGTTGAATACAGACTGAATTCAAGTAACCATTGTTTCTGGTATTAAAACAGTTCAAAACTACAACAGAATTTGATAATCTCTGCCATGCAAGACATGCAAATGAAAGTATTTTTTTTTTCAGCTTGCGGAACAATTTATTTTCAGTAAGATTTTTGAATTTGCTTTGCCAGTGGCCAGTATGCAGAGACAGAATGGAAATGTGCAGTCAGCATATGCCTAATGTGTATGGAGTTCGGTGTAGCACTAAATCTCGCATTTGAAAAACTATATTGTATTTGGAAAAGCTTGTATCCAAGAATGATGAAATAGAAAAAATAACATTTTCTTTGTTCTGTGAGAAAGATAAAAGTCATTCATATGTGCTACAGCAGCGTGTTTATTCATTCAAAAATACTTTGTCATTTTTAATTGCATTTATTTGTTTACTGTTTTTTGCCTGGGTAGGTGAGCTGATCTTTTGACCATTTACAGCCACAACCAGGCAAACACAACATAACAATAGTAGTTTCTCTTTTCTTGTTAAAGAACAATGAATGTCATGTGTTAAGCTTGTGGTGCAATTCAGTTATTTGGAGATATCTTCTTAACAATGCTACAAGAAATTGTGCCGTGTAAATAAAATATGAGGTGTCTCCAATAATAATTCACCCATATAACCGTTAATTAAAAACTAAATCACAAATGTTTGACGTGTACATTTATTACAGTATAGTAAATTAAATGATGCTAAGGTATGACTAGAGCTACCTTATTACATGGTTTAGGTGTTCTGTTGTATGAACTGGCATGGATAGGGCATGAAGTATGCATACTGTATAGCAATAAAACTGTGTAAAGGTCACAGTTTATAGGTGGTTACTAAGGTGATAATGCCATTTAAGTCTAGCTAAGCTTACCCCAAATTTACTAAAATATAGCATGCTGGAAAAATGAGTCCCCAAAGTAAGGAGAAACAGGTGGAACCTGAGATACTATCCCAAAGAATTTTACAAGATACGATATAGGCTAATACATATTGTGCATTCACAGGCTGCCGCTGACCATTAGGGCCATAGATGCCATTCCAAGGATAAATGTGTTCTTTTCACATCTGTTGGTTCAAGTTATATTTGAATAAGGTTAGGAATGAACTTTGTTTCATGTGGATGTGAAGCTGTTCCATAGAGGAGGTCATTTTTGAGTCACATACCTGTCCCTCTAACATATCCTGTTTATGTTGCTGACAAGTTTTTGGTCCACAGAAAAGGTATTTCTAATGCTATTTATTTTGCAGATATGCAGCAGTTCCATCAGTGGGATCATAAGATACATTGTAGACTAAGCTTTGCCACACAGCAGTCTGCAGTAGACCAAGAATATGGATGGGGTTTTGAGATGGCCTACACAGAACCTGTATACTTTTTGTGAGTAACCCCTATGGTATCTCAAGCCTGGTCAGGTACATGATGAAGGATGCACTGTACTCAGTTACTTGTCTAATGAAAGCTGAGTACAGTGGAACAATGATCTCATTGAACCTGAATACCATATCCTTACTTACAAGTTGGACAACATAGAATGATTTTTTCACCACAGTTGAAAAGTGGTGGACAAAAGTCAGGTTACTATCCGCATGTGTTCCCAGATCTCTGACCACTATGTCTGCTTTCAGAGGTATATTAATCAAAGTGGTAATTTCCAGGTATGGTCTTCATTCTAAATGGTACTATTATGCATTTTCACATTAGGTTTTAGTCCACATGTTTCACAGCATTTGTTTGTTTGTCTGCATAAGGCCCTCTTGTAGGGTATCTGTGTATTTAAAGGATTCAGTGACCTAGTCTAGTTTCTTGTCCTTTGCAAACTTAGTCAGCCAGAAACCCTTGATGTATGCTTTGATTTCAAAGAAGTGGATGCCAAAAAGTATAGGTCCCAGCATTGCTATCTGTGGGACATCTTTATGGAGGTAAGTTCACCTATTTTAATTTCTTGTGTCCTACATGTGAGCCAGTTGGCTATCCATTGGGTGACATATGGGTTTATGTCTAAGTTTGTAATTTTACCTACAAATCCCAAGTGATATATTGTGGACAGTGCCTTGGCTAGGTCAAGGTAGGCATTGTGAACTGTTTTACCCACATCCATAGCTTTAGAGACCTTAATGATGAAGCCTACCAGGATAGGTAGGCATCCTACAGTCCAGCACTTGCTCAGACCTAATAGAAAGCACTAATATACCCTGACACTTGATTGTCCAGCAGGGCAAGGCTCATTATTCACCCACTCACCAACCAAGCGACTAAGCAGCTCACCCTACTATTCACCCTAATAAGAACAGTACATGCAGATTTATATGACATGTTGATGTGTGGGATTATTGATGAAGAACTTTACAAATATTTTTTGATAGAGAAACCTGTAATACCAGTAATTAGAGGTTTACCTAAGGTACACAAGACCACACATAATCCTCCGCTCAGACCAATAGTATCTGGCAGAGGCTGGTTAACTGAGACAATATCTATTTTTCTAGAAAAAAACTTGAGACCAGTCGTGGAATCTACTAGATCTATATTACGTGATATGAAACAGTTCTTGGAAACACTAGCACCTTTCAATGAGAACAATATTCTAGAAACTACAGATTATATGGTAACACTAGACGTTGTTTCTCTTTTCACCTGCATACCCAATGATGTAGGGATAGATTTCTTAAGGTTATATTTGTTAAACAAAGGACTTAGCAACAATCAAGTTATTAAACTCACAATGCTGTTAGAAATGGTTCTTTGTCACAATGTTTTAACCTTTAACAATGAATACTTCCTTCAAATTAAAGGAGTAGCTATGGGCACATCTTGTGCAAACTCTTATGCTAACCTTGTGTTAGCATACTGGGAGAATACGTATGTTTTAGAACATTTGGCTTACTCCACTTCTATAAGATATTACAAACGTTTTGTTGATGATCTTTTTTTAATTTGAGGAGGCACACTAGAGCTCCTAAAAGAGTTTGTTCTATATATCAATGGAACTACCACATTTCTTAGGTTGACAGAAATGTATTCACAAAATACAATTGATTTTTTAGATGTGACATTGAGGAAAAAAGACAATACTCTAGAAACAGAAGTATTTAGGAAGGTATGTAGGAAGAATGCTATTCTTCACAGAAGTAGCATGCACCCCCCCCCATATACACAGAAACATTGTGAGTAATCAAGTGAAACGTTTTTCTAATATAACTAGTGATGATTTGGTTTTCTCTGATGCATTAAAAACTATAGAAAGTGATTTTAGGCATAGAGGCTATTGCAATAGAGATATGCGTTCATTGGATACTTTTGAACGTACACATCTAGGACGTCCTTTTATTAAAAAACAAGGCAGCATAGATGAGAGACCTATAGTGAGGAACAATGATAAGAGGAGACTAGTGATACCCTTTACTAATAACAATACTTCTATTGTCAACATTATTAAGAGACATTGGAACATTTTACAATTAGATGATGGTATAAAAGACTTAGTGGGTGAAAAACCATCCTTTAGCTATAAGAATACTAAATCTTTAAAACGTATGCTTTGTTATGAGAGTGCCTAAAAATAAGATCTCCTCTGAGAGAAAGGGTACATTTGCATGTCGCTCTTGCAACCAGTGTGTATATATAATGAAATCTAATGTTTTTATACATCCAGATACTGGTGTTAAATATGAGTTTAATGAATACGCTGATTGTAAGTCAAGAAATGTGATTTATTTAGCATCCTGCATAAAATGTTATTGTTTCTATATAGGAAAGACTAATAGAACCTTAAGAGAAAGGATACAAGAGCATTTGTATGCTATACATAGAGAGAATGAAGGGAATGCCCTAGCCAAGCATGTACTACAAAATGACACCACACATGCCTTTAGATTTTTAGTAATAGGACAGTTAACAGAGACTGAAAGACTTGGTAACATTGGCAATAAGACAGAAAAAGCTGAGGCAAAATGGATTATTAAGCTATCTGCGAATAAAGGTCATGGTCTCAATGATAAATTTTCATTGAGACCATTTTTATTAGATAAACCTTTGAAACATTAAAACAGTAGTAATAAGTCTCACTATGCAATATGTGTTTTAGTATGTTTTAATATTTTACTTCTACTATTCATTTATTAACATGATATATTTATATAATTTTTATGGAAAGGAAATGATGTATTTTTGTAACTTACATGTGACTTGCTAATGTGTTTTTCATTGGTGTTTTACTTATATATAAGTTGATTTAAATTTTATGGTTTGTTGAAGTCTGATGAAGCGTTCCAAGCAACGTGAAAGTGCTTACTTATTCGAATAAAGGACTTGTCTTTTCATTCATCTGGTTTTGCTTCGTTTGTTGTGGAGTATCATCCTCTTCTGATTTTGGATTTGTGCTTTTTTTGGGAGGTGATACCTTACCCTGACAGTGTTCTTTTCTTACTGTACTATTCAGGCATGACCAAATAGCAATTTCAGGTATACTCTCCAGTCCAGATGGTGAACCTGGGTATCCTGAGGCAATGTTACAACTGCATCATGTAAACTATCAACCCGCTCCTCCTACCACAAAACATTAACATATGCAAGAGATGCAATTATATAGCTAAATCAGAGGCTAAGCTCTCTCCACCCAAGACTGGAACAGGCAGTCATGAGGAGAAGTTTAACACTTGCACCACGCCTCCAACCACACATAGACATACTAAAACAGCACTGGCAAAAAATGCACACAAATACACAAAATCATACTCGGAGGCTGTAAATAAAAACCTGCAAAAGCATCAGAGACCTCCAAAGCAGACACCCAAAAAATTTGCACCTCCCATCACAAACCAGACACATAAAACACAAAATCAGTGTGCCGCACAATCAAAGCCCTTAAGGCAAAATAACATACCTAAAACACTAGTAATAGGTGACTCTATAGTCAGGCACACTGACATCCCACTCTCTAGGCAGGACAAGGAGAAGGTTACTGTTAGCTGCCTGTCGGGAGCCAGAATCCGCCACATAACACAAGCACTCAGGTCACTCCAGAACAAATACAAATATGACTCTGTCATTGCTCATGTTGGTGTGAATGACCTGAGACATACCTCCCTGGACTACATGAAAAGAGACATGGAAGAGCTCTCTGATCATATAGCCCAGGCAGGTATGACCCTGACCCTGAGTAGCATCCTGCCCTCACCAAGAATGATACCGCAGTATAAAGAAAAAATGAACAATTTCAACAATTGGCTAAGCTTCTGGTGTCATTCAAAGGGGGATTCAGTGTCTGTCAGCCTGGGATGACATGCTCGACAAGCCTCATTGCTTCGCAAGTGATGGCTTGCACCTATCAACCTTAGGCTTTCAAATACTGGCCAAGGCTCTTGCTGCCCCCATAGTGCCTTTTTTAGGCAAGGTTCAAAAGTCAAACCCACCTCCGTAAACAGCACAAATAAAAAATGAGGGTTATGCTATTCAACGCCAGGAGTTTAAATCTCAAAATGCACACGCTCAAAGCACTCCTCAGTATGGAGAATGTCGACATCGTGCAGTAACTGAAACCTGGTTCAAAACTCCACAGAGCACCCCGGCACACCCATTTCAGTCACAGAACATGGACCAAAACACAAAAGGAGTGGGTGTATCCATATTCATCAAGGATATCTACACCTCCCGGTCAGTGACGCAGCATGATACCTCTGAGATCATCCATGTGCAACTAACATTGGGCAAATCTGCAGTGCAAATTGTGACCTGCTACAGATCACCCTCCATGACCCAGGACCAGCATTCCACCTTTCTGGAGACACTGGAAAAGATGAAGGTCCTACCGAACACCCTGATATTGGGGGATTTCAATTACCCTACCATTAACTAGGAAAGTACAAACTCCCAGGTACAGCGCTTCCTGGAATTTATCAACTCAATGCCCTGGACCAGCTGGGTAACTCCCCTACCAGAGGTGAAAACATATTGGACCTGGTCATCACCAACATGGGCGACAGGTGTTCCACACCGGAGGTCAACCCGTCAAAGGTTAAATCAGACCATAAACTAATCACTCTGGATATCCACACCACACCACCACTCCCAACCATGGAAACCACAGTGAAAAATTTTTCTATAGCAAACTTCACCTTACTTAAGACAGAGGTGGTAAGTTTCACAACCTCAATGCTAAATGATAACAGTCTCCAAGATGCAGGAACCTTTACAAATGCATTCTATGAGCACCTACAAGGATGCATGGATTGTGCTATCCCTAGCAAAACCAAGACTCACTCCCCTAAGAGAAGGAAGCCAGTCTGGTGGACCCCTGCCATAAACAGGCTATATAATACAAGGAGGAAACTAGTTCAGAAAAAAAGCAAATCCCAAGAAGGAAAGACATCCCTGATCAGTATCAGTAAGAAACTAAGGTCCCTCATAAAATCATCCAAGGCTAACTTTGAAAGAAAAATAGCCAAGAATTCTAAAGATAACCACAAAGCCTTCTTTAGCTATGTCAAGAATCTAAGTGGCAAATATGCTCTGAGCTAGTGCAATATAGCACAAAATATACTGAACCTACTGATATTGCCAACATCCTGGCAGATAGATTCAGTGCAAACTTCACCTTCCTCTCACCCCCAATAGGGACCACAACAATACCAGAAAAGTGTAGTGTCCCAGAAATCACAGATGCACAGGTGAAAACAGCCCTTTCAAATACCAAAAGCACAGCATCAGTGGGGCCAGATGGTGCCCCAGGCTGCGTCTTGCACGAACTACAGAATGAACTAACCCCTCACCTAAACACACTATTCAACCTCAGCATCTCCACAGCCTATGTGCCCATAGAATGGTGCACAGCAATGGTTATTCTGCTTCACAAAGGAGGGGCCACAACTGACCCTGGGAACTATTGCCCCATAAGCCTGACTAGCCTGGTCTGCAAGGCTATGGAGCGCATTATCATGGAACTCATTAACAAAGACATTGGGAACCTCCAAACACTTGACTCGACCCAGTTCGGCTTTGTTAAGTGTGGATCATGTCTATTAAACCTGGTTGACTTCTTTGAGACAGTCACCAAGGCCATAGATGAGGGGAAGGTGGTTCACACAACTTACCTTGACCTTGGCAAGGCTTTTGACACCATTCCCCACTCAGGAATTATAGAAAAACTCAACAGCCTGAACATAAACCACTACGTCACAAGATGGGTTGCCAACTGGCTTACAGACAGAACTCACACTTTAAGAATAGCGGGCTCCAGGTCCGACTCTAAACCAGTCACAAGTTTTGTCCCACAAGGCTTGGTCCTGGGACCCCTACTGTTTGGCATATACTTCTCAGAAGTACAGGCAAACACAGGAGGACAATGGCTAACCATGTTCGCCAATGACTGCAAATTGGAAGTCATAATTGACTCTCCCGCTGACATGGACATTCTCCAAAAGGGCCTTACTGAGATGGACACCTGGTGTCAAAGTCATGGTCTCAAGCTAACTGCCAAAAAATGCATAGTCATCCCATTTGGGAAAAACAAAACACCAATGAATTACCACATAGGTGGCAGCCCCATTAATACAGAAGTGGTAATAAGAGATCTGGGGACCCAGGTAGATAGTAATCTCTCCTTTGACAATCATATTGCCAAAGTAGTTAGGAAATCCTTCTATATAGCCCATCTAATTACTAAAGGGTTCGCATCTAGAAATAAAGAGGTTATAGTGCCCCTCTACTCATCACTCATCAGACCCATCATACACTACAATGCCCCATTTGGGATGTACCTCACAAGATACTTCCAACAGCTGGAAAGATCACAAAAGTACCTCACAAGAGGATTACTGGCCTCAAACATATGTCCTATGCAGCCCGACTGGAAAAACTCTGGCTGTACTTAGTGGCATATCACTTACTCAGAGGTGATCTCTGCCTGACTTACAAAGCCATGTCCAACTCAGAATTGATGGACATGCTCCACCTAAAGAAATCCAAGTCACTGCAAGCCACTCGCTCTAGTGAGCTAAGCCTCACCACAACAATAAATAGAACATGCTGGAGGGATAGAGTCCTGTCACAGAGACTCTCCATGCTTTGGAACAAAATTCCTAAGTACATTAGGCAGAGCCCCTCACTAACACTCTTCAAAAGTAACATTGATGAGTGGATGGCAACAGAAAATGCACCAATAATAATCAATGGAGCGGTGAAAGCTGACACACTCTGGCTAGGCTTATAAATGCCCTTGGGCAGATAGCCTAGTACCTACCTATGAACCTATGAACCTAAAAGTAGGCATAACCTGTCTTTCACAAAAATGAACTGGGTAAGGTCCAGTGCCTGCAGGTTTCCTATGTCATTGTTTATAAGGTCTATGATAATTCTTGTTCAGAATTATACTATCTGCAGTGAAGGTTATTGTACATGGATTTTCCATTCAATGGTAATATAAGTATTTCCTGTCTGGGGTTGTGGAAGGATGGATGCCCTATGTAACATCATCTTTATTGCTGAAATTGCATTTTAAACATCTTTTCTCATTCAAAATGGCATTCAAACTGTATGTTTTCAGCTAAACAGCTTTGAGAACATCCTTTTACATGAAAATCATGCATTATTACTATTATGCAAAAAGCCCATCATTTCAAAAATGAAGATATATAAAAAGATTAAGAGAGAAATTAGAGGAAAGAAATATGCATGCACAAGAAAAACTGCCAAAAGCTTCAAATGCAAATTTATATTTGAAAAGTATAAAAAGGAAACCCTGACAAGTGATGGGGTTCAAATGTAGAAATCATAAAATCTGCAAGCAAAGAAGAGTAGTATTGCTGGAATGGAATTCATCCTCAAGTCTTGTTGAGTACCCTCATGATTTGGACCCTGTACTTACAAAGTCTCACCAAGATGACACTAATATATAGACTGCATTTTATGTAGCATATATCATGAACAGAAGGAGGTTAAATCATAAAAAAGGCAGCTGGGTGCACAAGTCCCAGGATAAAAAAGTACACAATCCTGGTAAGGGCAGTGGTGCCAGAACTGGAAAAAATGACAGTGTAGAATTCTCAAGACACAGAAACATTCCTACAGTGGGGCTAGGCCTAGCCCAGGGGGAAGATTGCCTCCCTGTTATAGAAAGAAGTAGTAGTCCACAAAAAACACAACTGACAGGTCAAAAAAGAGCCATAAAGATGACAGAGTGAGCTATTGAGGATAAGAAAGTATGTATTGTTACTATTATGAAAGAAGCCCAAAACTATTGGTCAGAAGAAATACAAAAAGATTAAGAGATAAATTAGAGGAAAGGAAAATGCTTGCACAAGAAAGAACTGTCAAAACTTCAAATACAAGTTTATGTGCATTAATACAGCAGATTAATGAAATATATTACATACAGCAAGAAACCTTGGGCTGTTTGGAAAAAGAAGCAAATGAAGTGTGAAAATTTAAAAAATAAGAGATTTTTGAAAGGTATAAAAAAGAAATAAGGAAGTGAGAAAGAAAGTGAGATCTGATATGGTGCAATACTTATACAAAGTAGAAAGTAAAACTATTCAAAAAAAAAAAACAGCACCAAAGATACCTGGTGCCTAGAGAGACTCAGGCAACAGTAGTGATTAGAGAACAACTCAGACTCAAACTTTGTACCTTGGGTACAGGTAGTAAGAACCTGAATACCCTACCCACCATCACTTGTGAAAACTGCTCAAATTTTTGCCTTTTATTTTTGTTCTGTTCTGTTCCTCATAAACTCTGTGGTTTTCTGGATTTAATTCACTATAATGACATGCACTTGAATTTCAGACTTTGTATTCAGATAGTACATGGTAACACAAAACCTTTTATTCTAGCAATTTTCTAAGTTTATAAGATCAATATTTCAAATGTATCCCTATTTTGGGGGATGTATTCTCCAATTATTGGCTTTGTCCAGTTTTTTGTGCTAAGAGGTTTAGAGCAATGGTTAGAACTTAATTCACTGAATATATTTTGGGCTGTATACCCCCATTATTGGCTTTGTCCAGGTGTTTTGTGCTAAGAAGTTGAGAGCTATGGTGAGAACTGAATTCACTAAATGATAGCCATTTAAGTTTCGGTCTTCCCATGTTTCAAGTAACAGTTGATTTGGTATAGTGGTATGTTGCTCTGACTGTAGTGCATAGGGTTCTGGGTCCAAGACTTGGCAGCAAATGCATGGTGGTAACGCAGGATTTTATTCTAGTAACTTTCCAAGATTATACAAGCAATGTTTAAAATGTGTCTTTTTTCCAGATTTCATGTGCTGCAAAGTTGAGAGATACAGCTGAGTGTCGAGTGAATTTTACAAGGAGCTGAGAACTTTAGAGGAAAAGAAGTTTAATGGTGCTTATGCTGAGTCAGTTTGTATTGTTAATAGCACAACAGGTAGTGTACTTGCATTTAATGCAAAAAGCTGTGGGTTCTACTCCCACAGCTTTTAGATACATTGCTGATACTGTACTGTGTTGTACTTTTAATGGGGGTGGATGCTGCAGTCCTGAGAATGTCCTCTTTGGCAGAAATACCTAGTAACTATGAACCTATTGCAATATTACTAGCTTATCATTTTTTTAATGTAACATAGGCAATTTATTCCTCAAGGGCAACAGGCACTTTATTTGTAGATGAAACAATGAAATATAATGTTGTTTGCTTGCGGCAACCTCTTCATTAGTTACAGATCGCTTTAATGTGGAATTGTTTAGATGACTTTTACTTTTACAGAGATTGTGCAAATATACTGATGGAATGTAGAAGTTTGAGTGGACTTTTATGATGGAATTGTTCTGAATTGGGAAGTTTTGTCATTATTGGTGCATGCATTTTGTTTAATTGTTTACTGGAAAAATATTCAAAACAATAAATTTAAAGCACCCTCTAACAACTGTACTGCATTATACAAGGAATATAATTTAATACAATCAGGAAGGTGTATCAAATAGCACACGTACATTTCCTGTGAAAGGGGCCTATGATTTGAAAAAAGCCCAAAGTTGATCTCTATCTGCCACTGGCCAAATGTATTTTCTTTGAATGTGGGTTTCAATGCTGTTTCAATGAATGTGAGTTTCAAGGGCAGAGAAGTTTTAATGCGAAGTCTGTTTTCATTGTGAGACTGCATTGCTTTGTTTAGAGGATGTCTATTAGTGTTTGTGCTGGAAAATGTAAAATAAAACTTTTAAATGAAATCCAAATCATCGTAGAAGTAAAGCAGTATGTACATTATAGTGTTTATGGTAAATGTGGCAAAATAGCCAAATAATGGGACATTGTAATGGCTGCAGGGAGGAGACCACTTCAACCAAACTCAAAGATAGCCCCGGCTGAACTATACCTCCCAACTGTCCAGATTTTTGCAGATACAATTTATGGTTTTCTGGCAAGTCATTTAGGAATGAAGTCACTAAATAATGACAGACTGAGTTTTAGACTTCATACACTTCAGAAAAATGCATGCTAAAGCAAGACCTGTTATTCTGTCAACTGTCTAAGTTTATACAAGAGCAATTTTAGTACTGTTTGTATGTTCCCCAATACATTTTGCCTTGTCCAGATTTCCTGCATTAAGAAGTTGAGAGGTACGTGCAAATAAATTGCTTTATAGAATTCCGTATATCCAAACCTCTCAACTATCCCTGATTTTGGCTCAAAGTGTTGCTCTCCCCCTAATAATCCCTCCACAAAATGGCAAATTTGGAAGAAATCGTGGAGGGTTTGCAATTAATAAATAATTGTAATGATCAGAGTCAGAAATGCATGTAGATTCTCTTATTTTGTCAGTTGCTCAAGTTAACAGTACTAATATTAAAAAAGTGTCCCTTCTTTGACAGGTTCCCAGCTATATTGTGTGGCTATTTTATATTTTTGCATCACATTTTGGTCCATTTTTCATAAAATTGAGGTTTTCTGGAAAATTAGTGGCAAATCATTAAAGATTAAAGTTACAAAATAATGACAGACATTTGAGTTTCAGATTTCTTACCCTTCAGAAAATCCATACTAATGCAAGACCTACTATTCTATTATCTTTCTAAGTTTATAAGAGCAATATTTAAAGTTGTCTTTATTTTTGGGCCTTGTCCCACTTCTGTTTATGGTTTTGTCCAGATTTCTTGCACTGAGGTTGAGAGCTATGACAAATGTGTCAGGGCCATCACCATCAACCAGAGACATTTCAAATTGTGACATCCTTGTTGTACACCACTCCCCCATGTAGTGACTCTGGATGTGTCTAAGCAAGGCAAGGTGCAGTTATGCATTGTAGGTGTGCAGAGTATCCCCCCATTCAAGGTAGGTACAAGTACCACAGTAGCTTTTCATCTGTCCTTGATTTTGCAGAATGTAATAGTTTTCTGTCATATTTTGTACTGTTGATTTATGCTTCTTTTTATTCAGAAAATACATGTTTTTGCAGTACCTGTTGGTCTGTGTTTAACTAGAAATGCTTTAATGACCATCAGGCAAGCTTGTCTGAGATTGTAAGATGCAAGTAAGCTTTAATAAGCATACTGTTAAAGAATTACCAACATTGAAAGCCTTTTTGTTGTTGCCATGCAGATAATATTTACATAACTAGATAGCTTATAAGCCTTGGGTATTGAAATTCATATGATGGTATTTGTAATAAAGAACAGCAAGACAGTATTTGCAGAACCTCATTACATCTGTTCAAGACTTGCAGTCATCTTTGCAGGATTTACATATAAACTAAACAAAATGCCAATCTATCATGTGTGGTCCATAACCTGTGCAGTAATCTTTTAAGCAATTTATCTTGGGCTTGTTTCTTGTTTGCTGTTCATTTTTTACTTTGATCATGTTTTCCCCATGAAACAAGTAGATAGTTGTTGTTAGGCAGCAGGTCTTTTTTGGATAAGAAACATTTTTACAAGTGGGGGTACCACAGAGATTGCTACTTTCAGCATATTAATTGGTACTTTTATAAAGCTGACTATAAATTATTATTAGAACTGCATTGCAAGGAGAAGTGGTTTGAGTTTGTTTTTTTATATTTGATTTTGACTGGCATCCCAGTAATGTATTTAAAAAGTAATTTATTTTTTTATGCATCACAACCTTTTTGTTTCCATCTAGATATTAAGTAAGCTGTCATGAAGCCAATGTATTGAAATATTTTTCTTCTATATTTGATATTCTCTTGATTGTACTGTCATAATGATGGTTTGGCACCCAGGGCAGTGTATTTAATTAAAGTCCCAGTTTTTGCATTGTTTAGCATAGCCCCACCCCTCTCTAGTTGGTCACACCACTTCTCATTGGCCCCACCCATTCAGCTGTCTCCTGCAGCCAGCGTTTGATTTGAAGTTACCAGCAGCCACTGTGTTTAACAACAGAAAAAAATATACTTATCCTTAAGACTGAACATGCAAGATATCCTAAAAACTATTGACCAATAACCTGCCTTCCAACGATGTATGAAGCATACACTGGACATGATGAAGAGTTTATAGTAATTTAGAAGAAAACTCAATCATGGCAATAGAACCAAAGGGTAACAAAAGAAAGTCAATTGGACAAAGTATCATTTGTTGTTAAATAAAGTCCTAATGGAGAATTGTAAAAAGGGGAAGAATCTAAGTATGGTGTGGATAGACTACAACAAAGCTTTTGACAGCGTCCCACAGTCACAGATAAAAGAGTGCTTACAAAAGTATAAGGTACACCCTGCATTAATTGATTACATTACAGTGACCAGGAAATAGTGGCAACCCACTTTGCAGCTAAGCCATGATAAAGGACAAATTATTATCTTGGGGATAAAAATGAAAAGGGGGATATTCCAGGATGACTGTCATTACTGTTCTTTTGTTTTCACTTTAACCCATTAAGCTGTCTACTTAACAGGTTAGGTCATGGTTATAATTTGGCTTCCAGGAAACAGAGTGTAAAGATTCCTCATCTTATTTTTGTGGATGATTTAAAACTGTATAGTTCATCAGATGAGGAACTGATAACACAACTCCAAGTGGTCAAACTTTCTGACATGATTGAAGAATGTCATTTGGTCCTGATATATGTGCAAAAGCAACCTTTAAAGCAAGAAAACTTTAACACCAATAAAATATCAGTCTGATCCACGAATGTGGTATAAAGGAAGTTAAGCAGGAGGGAGTGGATAAGTATGTGAGGACTGATGAAGGATCAAAAGTAAAACATGAACAAATGGGGCAAAATTTAGTAAAGTATATTTTAGACGACTAAAATTAATACTGAAAACTTCACAGGTGCTGTCTTTATTGATCTGACAAAAGCCATTGACTTAATGAGCATATGTATTCTATTAAAGTCCCTTATCTCAGATGATTTCAGCCAATGCTCACTTCCATGGATCAATACATTTTTGAGCAACAGAGACTTTAAAGTCCGAATTAGATTTTCTTTCTTGGTCTCTTCTGCTCTAAACAAATCAGTTCCTCAGTTGTCCAAAGTATCCCTTCACTTTTAACCCATTCATTAATCATCTACCCATAGACCTTCTTCTTTAACCTTTTCCCATTAGGGGTCACCACAGTGGAACCATGGTCTGCAGAATGATTCAAAATTGGGTTTTTTTACAGTGTTGAGTTGCCAGCCTGGTGCCCAACCTTCCACTGAAGTACATACACACACTCAGACCTAAGGCCAATCTAGAGTGTCCAAACCACCTGCAGCATGTCTTTGGGGTGTGGAAGGAAACCGGAGAACCTGGAGTAAACCCACACAACCACAGGGAGGACATGCAAACTCCACACAAAGGCACCCCAGCTGAGAATTGAACCAGAAATCCTCTTGCTGTGAGGTGGCAACACTAACCATTGCACCACCGTGGCCACCCATTTACCCATACAACTTCCATAGCTCAATATCATTCTGTAAGCAGATGATATCATCTACTACAAACTCAGCCCTTCTCCTTCCTCCATCAAAACTGAACTTGAAGAAGATCCCTATCTTATTTCTAAATTGCTATTCAAACATAACTTTATCATTAATACCAAAAGGAGAGAATCCATGGTCTTTGGGACTAAATAAAAACTATCTACTGTCTCTGTTCAATGGAACGCTCAGACTAGCAATAAACTACCCAAAGAAAGAACCACTTAATTCAAATATCCAAGTATCTGGCTTGGCTGAAAACTAAATTTCCAATGTCATATTACTACCAACAAGTCAAAGGTCAACTTACTCCTCTCTGCTCTAAAACAATAACCAAGTCTTTTGTCCTGCTACCAAAGAAGCCAGAAGCAAAGGGAATCCGATTGATAAGCTTGAGTCTGAACTCCCTCCAAGCCACAGTTCACAATATCTGCAGATAGCTCTCTCTCTTGCCCCTATAACAGAACATTACATCAATGTCCTTCAAAAGTGCACCCTACTCCAAGTCTCTCCAAATCTATAAGCTCCTAAATCTGCACATCATCTCCTTTTTTGATAACAGCCTGAATAGAAGATGCACTACCTATAACAAAATCCTAGTCATATGAAACCACTGATTAGTTGATCCTTGGAATAAACTTCTAACTTGTGACCATATGCGGGAATCATTCTGCATGAAATATATTATCCCAATCCTTCTATCAGACCTTCAGCAATCAATTATAAAATGCTTGGACTTCTTTAAGTGTTATATAATAGGCAACATAAGTTAAATTCATTCCCTTCTTTCTATGCACTCACTTTCTGCTTATCTTACAATGTTACTGACCCACATAGTGTCCTCCCAACACCTTATTACTCATTGTCATTATATCCCACTTCCACAATCTTTACTTTCCTGTCCCTCTCCTCTACCATATTTCTTAGTGTATATCATGCAAATATTGCTCATTCACTGGCTATACTGCACTGTGAACCAGCTATGAGCATTGATTTATTCATATTCATTAGATAGATTTCTCGTCCCATTTAACAGGACCTTTGGTAATTTATGTGGAAAGTAAAATCTGATGACATTTACAAAAAGAGGAATAGATGCATTTCTCTAGTATCCTGGCAATATTTCATATCATTACTTTACATATCTTCACTCATTCCTGAGAGAGGGTTGCAGACCTGGTAGAATCTGCCATGTCAAGGGAACAAAAATGAAATGAACAGACAAATGATTGGCAACTATTTGTAATGCAGGCTGCTGACATCTCATGCCACAAAGAAATATCATTTATTAAAATGTTTTATATTTTGTTTTCTAGGCTATGTCTTCCTACCAATCTGATGTGTCCTATCTAAAAGCCAGCAATGTCAAGGAATAGTGTTGGTAAAAAACTATAAGTCATTGTGTTTCATTTCACTGACTTCAAATGCATGCCACTATAAATGCTGCCCATGTTTTCTTGTGCTTTAGAGTTGAAAGGGGCTATTTTGGTACTATACATCCAGCAACAATACAACCAGTTATTTGCTAAAACCCATTTCGTTGAACTACAGATTCAACACAATAGGTCATTGCAGACAACGTTAGCCTTTTTCTCTAAGGAGACATTATCATACTTCTGAGAATTTTAAGTCTAGGGTAGAGAGGATGAATTACCTTCCTTAGGTATATGAAGTGTTTGCTTCAATGTAGAAAAGTATAACATGGAAAAAAGTCATTCACTGTGCTTGAAAATGACTCACTTTTCGATAAAGCAGTTTTCAATACACTTTCATGAATCATATTTAAGTAAAGGACAAAGACTCCAAACAATGTAAATGGCTCTCCAGAAGGAGTGTAGGTGAAGAAAATGATATCTTATTCATTCTGCTATTGTCAGAAAAAGTTATATGACAGGTGTTCAGCCATGTCCTCTAAATTGCAATGTAACAGGTGAATTCATTGAATGCAATGCAGCAGCAAGGCAGTAGATCATAGGGCATTCTTCTTTCTTGGCTTACAGTAAAAAGTCTGTAAGAGACTTAAAATTAACAGTGTGAGCACTGAAGCAGAGTGTATTGCAAATAAAGGAAAGATGGAAGTGCTTGTTTTAATTAACAGTTACCTGACAACTGTCTTGGTTGGAAAAAGTTTGGTCAATCTGGTATCTATAAAAACAAATACTGGTAGTGAGAAGTACTATATTAAAAGTGTGTGTGTGTGTGTGTGTGTATGTGTGTGTGTGTGTGTGTGTGTGTGTGTGTGTGTGTGTGTGTGCACGCGCGCGCTGGAGTTAACTTTCTGGTGGCAACAGCTGTAATAATCATCATTATAATTCCCCCTTTTCTAACTTTTCTATGTGGGGACATGGAGTTGCCATCTTTCGTGCTTTAGTGTCACTCCCCTAACTTTTCTGACAGTTATGCCTCACTATCACAGGTCTTTTCTCAAGCAATTAATCTACCTCTTGGGTGAACTTCCTCATTTCTTCTTGCATTCTTGCTTTCTCTCCGAAATCAAATCATCATCTGCTTTTCTGCACATATGCCTGAACCACTGTAATCTGTTCTGCTTAACCTTCTCTGAAGTTGGAGCTACTTTGACTTCTGCTGTGATGTCCTTATTTCTTCAACTCTCCTAGAATGTGTATCCTTCCTCCATCACAGGTTCTTTATCTCTGACACTTCTAGCTTTCTCAGCTACTTTGCCTTAACACTACCCATGTTTCTGTGCTAACAAAAGCAGTGGTCGCACTACTGTTTTGTATGGATTTTTTCAGCTTCTTTGACATTCTTCTGTCACATTCTACCTTGATATTATGTGCCAGTAGGATGCAACTACTCAGATTGTCATTCATGCTTCTCTTTTCCTCAACCATCCCTCTCAGATAACCAGAGGTAGTAACCTGTTTCACTTTTTTCTATCTCCATTTTCATCTTCTTCTTATGTCCCCCTTTTGCTGCCATGATCACTGTTTTGTCTGCACTTAGTTTAAAGCCACGTGCCTTCAGTTTTGCATTGCAACCCCCTATCATTTGATGGAGTTCCTGTTCAAAGTCTGCTTGCGGTACCACATAGTATCATAAAATCATAGGAGGTTAATAGGCTAATGGCACTAGGGCCCTTACAAGCCTCGCCAAGTACAACCCCTGTTCCCAGGAATATCAAGGTATTAAGCGGAACTAAGTCAACAACTACTGCCCCTGTCCAAGAGGAACACAGGTGAAACTCCCAGGTTGAATTTGTGGTTTTCCATCCAGTCATCCAATCATACACTTAAATAGAGCCAAAGAGGGGCTCTGCTTCACCTAAACTGGAAGTTTGCTCCAGAGGAGAGGTAACCTCTATGAGACATATCTGTTTCTCCAGCAAGTGCTGTTGATGTCACATATTAGGTTGAGTTCCCTAGAGTGAGTTCATGTTATACCATTTGATTTATGTGGTCAGCTGGGCAATGTAGAAAGCCTTTCTTACTACTGTGGAGACATGTTGGTCAAAGGAAGGTTTGCTGTCAACCAGTGTGGCCAAATCTCTTACCACTGATTGCTTGCTTAGAGTGTTGTTATTAATGTGGTAATCTGGAGGGATGTCACATTTGCTAAAGGGGATGATATTGCATTTTTTTTGCATTTTATTTTAGTCCATGACTTTGGCACCAGTCATTTGTCTGTGCAAGTCCCTCTTGTAGGACATTGACATCATCAGAAAACTTCATCAGGCATAGGCCTTTTGTTTTAGCCTGTACATCCGAGAAGTAGATTCCAAGCAATAGGGGCCTCAGCACCGATCCCTGTGGAACACAACTGGTTATGGGTCTGTTGTGGAGGGTGTGTCACCTATTTTGATTGGGTGCATTCTATCAGTGAGCCAGTTTGCAACCCACCTGACAATATATAGGCCGATCTCCAGCTGGGTGAGTTTATCAATTATGCCTGAGTGGGGAATAGTGTCAAAAGCATTGGCCAGATCCAGGTAGGCCGTATGCATGGATTTGCCTCTGTCCAGGGCTTTGGTGAATGTCTCAAAGAAGTCCACTGAGTTCAAGAGGCAGGATCTCTCTTTAATGAAAATAAACTGGGTTGGGTTGAATGATTGAAGGTCTACTATATCTTTGTTGATAAGGTCCATGATTATATTTTCCATAGCCTTGCAGATTAGGCTGGTAAGACGTATGGGTCTATAGTTCACAGGGCCTGTGGAGGCACCTTCTTTATGTAATGGGATGATAGTTGCTGTTTTCTATTCAGCAGGTACAAAACCAATGCTTAGACTGTAGTTAAAGAGAGTACCCAGCAATGCAGCTAGTTCTTGTTTTAATCCATTTAGAATGCAACCTGGAATATTATCAGGTCCCATAGGAGCTGTGCTTTTTGGCTTTGGAGAGAGCATTTATGACTTGCTTCTTGGATATACTAGGTGGAGAGCAGGTGGTAGGGATGCTTTGGGGGATATGTGACAGGGACAGAGGGTAGAAGTTTTCATTGAACTTGTTAGCTAGCAGGTTGGTTATTTCTGTGGGTTCAGTATATGTGGTGCCATGAACAACCAGTTCTGTGCATATCTGGGTTTGTCCTTTAAGGTTTCTGACATAGCTAAAGAAGGCTTTATGGTCATCCTTAGTAACGGAGGCTAATTTGGATTCATAGCTAGCTCTAGAATGCCTTCTGAGATGTCTTATTTGCTTATTTAAGCCAATGAGGGAATGCTTCCAATTCGCAGATCATTTCTTCCTGCTCTTGGATAGCAACTTCTTTCTTTTATTGTAGAACTTGTTAATGGTGGATGTCCACCAGGCAGGCTTGTTCTTTCTTGAAGATCTTGTTTTGATCCTATCAGATACAGATGAGTCCATACATTTGTATAGATGTTTATAAAAGGCATCGGTGTAAATCCTAGTATAGGTGTCTATGCCACCAATGAGGGAAGGGACTATGACGCAATTAATGCCATCACATATTAGGTTGTAATTGGCTTTGGAGAAGTTTGCATACAGCAGTTTTGCTGATCCTTCACCTCCAGCCTGTTCGTTAATGTAGTCTATCATCAGTATGAACAGGAATGGACTCACAACTGAACCTTGATGTACACCCATTCTCTCTGGGAACCCCTACAAGTCAAATACTATTCATACTTGTGTGAATGGGTCCTTTTACATAGTTTACACTAATATTGCCAGTGTTTCTGAGATTCAAACTTTTGTGGGACTGCTAAAATCACCTTTTTTTGGACTTTGTCATGTACCTTCACCAAAGTCAGGTATGCCCTGTTGGAATCTATCTTCATCTGCAGTGGCCCCTCCAACTACCTGTTTCACTGCAAACATTGGGTAAATTATACCGTATCCTGACCTGAATTCGAACTGCATCTCCTATTTTGCTTTCTGTTATTCGATGTATTCATTTATCAATAACTCTTTCCAGTGCTTTCCTACACTGTGAATAGGATTCTGATACTTCTGCTCTGCTCATAGTTATGGGCGTCTCTTGTATTAGTATACACTGACACTAGAATGCTTATTCCTTAGTCAAATGGGATACACTTTTCTTTGCATAACACAATGAATACCATCAGGAGCCATTTCTCCCCTAATTCAGTAAACATCTTATTCATGTCCGCTATGACTTCATCTGAGTCTGCTCTTTTCCCTGACTTCATAATCCTTGGTGTTGTGCTTACTCCTTCTAAAGTAAGTTCTTCCTTTTCATCATAGGCTGTACATGGGATAATACAGGCTCTGGGAAGTTTTTTTTCCCCATTGAGATGCTGCTGAAAGCACCCTTTCCACCTCTTTATTAAGTCCTTTAGACTAATGAACAAAATGTTCCTGTCCTTTCTGGTGTCTGACAACCATCTTCTTTATCTTTCTGTTTTTGTCTTTTAACCTGATTGCAACAATATACTCTTTTTTCCAAGTCTTACTTCTAGTGACTGTGTCAACTGTGAAGCAGTGTTTTCTCTAAGGGGACATTATCATAGTTCTGAGAATTTTAAGTGTAGGGTACAGAGGATAAAACACCTTTTTTAGGTACATGGAGTCTTTGCTAGAAAAAAAAAAGTATAATTTCAAAAAAACCTGACCGTCTTGTTCTTGTTTTGGAAGAGTAACCCCTAAAGTTATACAAAAAGTAAAATATGACTTTAATAACTTAATAATTTAACAGAAAAGTACAATTGGTGGGAGTCGACATTTTGTCATGACACACTTTTGAAACAGTGTTATATGTTAGCTGCTTTCAGAATTACCTAATCAGGAGCAAATATGAGGATTTCCTTGGCATATATATGATATATATATATATATATATATATATATATATATATATATATATATATATATATATATATATATATATATATATATATATATATATATAAAATATATATGTATATATACATATGTAAGTGCGCATGTACAAATGTGTGTATACAGTTACATACGTTTACATATATGTGTGTATGTGCACACATGCATGTCGATGTGCTTGTCTTTGTTGATATTTCATGCATGTGGTTTTACATATAAGTGTAAGAGTAACTGTGGCATTGCGGATAATAGAGCAAACATATCAAAGTGGAAAAGGCCAACAGTCCTCATTAGGTTTATTTTATTTTCAACATGGCTTTGAAGACATATACACACGGAAGGGAAAGGATTTTTCATGTTTTCCGCTGACTATTACTGATCCCAGTGATCATGTCTCATGAACAGTCACACAGACTAATAACACATTATACCTAAAAACAATGTCTACAAAATAAGTAAATAATATGTAAGAAGCAGAAAGAACTCACATACCTTTGCAGAGTTTGAATAACTGACAAAATTATATTTAAACAGATTTAAAAGAAAAATTTTGGTTACAACTCCAAACTAATATATTCGTAGAAAATGAGCAACTAAGATTATACCTCCTCTTGAGCTTTGCTGAAACAAGGTCGCACTCATTTTTCTTCCCAGATTTTTCTTAAGAAATAAATTCAGTTTACAAAACTGTTGCTTTTATGTCACAGCTACTTATGTAAAAGAATATTTACCTGACAGATTAATGTAGCTATCCAGGAAAAACATGAAGAACTTCTATGCTTATAAACCAGGGATTTATGTTAAGCTTTGTTGGGGTGCTTATTGGCTAGATAATTAAACATTTAGTACATTATTATGACATTATTATCATCGCCACTGCAACAAAAATATATATATATATTTGTAACATGGGGAACATCTGACATACCAATGCCTTCATGCACCCGGTAATAAGCATGCTACCATTTTATGCAGCACTCTCTTGTATAATGACAAACCATTATCATGCATAAATGAGATATAAAATGGAATTCGTATAGTTATAACTAAATCAGTATTTAGTGAAAATAAATAATTCACACTATGACGTCAAGACCATTCTGAGTCTCCAGGGAAAATGTCAACACTGTACAATGCACACTGCAATGCAAAAAAACACTGTTTATAATAATTTATAGGATTAATACTCTAAATCCAAATAGGATTATATTATTAAGCTATTGCAATTCGTTCCACTGTTGCCAAGGGAATGACATTAATTCTGCTAAGACATGACTGTCCCTTTGTTCAGCCACTGCCACTAAGGACATCCTTTATAGTATCCAAAGATGCTTTTCAATTGTTCGGAGTCAAACACTAAATGATGTTGTGCTCTCCATGTCAGCCGAGACAACAGTTCCATCTGGCAGAATGCTGAATCATGCTAAAGTAAATCTGTCTGCATGGTATTTATTCATGACAATTTTCTATGCTAATGTCTGCAGATTTAAAATACCTGTGATTATAGTGTGCATATCACTGCTCTGTGGTTTACAAAATGAAAGCTCTGTGTAGTTTTGCTTATGAGTCTTCTTGTAAATTTGTTTAAGCAGTGGATAAATTCAGGATGCAGTCAAGCATTAAATTACTGTATTGGTCTCACTCACATCACGAATCTTTGGTGCATGTTGCAGTTAGTTAAATCTTGTCAGACATTACCTTTAAGCGCATGTAGTATAATGCAAACTGCAGAAAATTATTGCATGATTTTATATTATATGTATGTAGACAGAGGCGTAATACATACCTTTCTATTCATTATACCATGACCCCCCATTAATATTCCAAAACGTGCACGCTGATTGGCCAGCGTGCACGTTGTAAATCGACTTATACTAATGGAAAAAGGTCCGGTCGCCCGGACTTTTTCCATTAGTATAAGTCTTTTTTTAAAACACTGTCTCGCTATGTTAAAAGAGTTTAACATAGCGACACAGGTTTAAAAAAAGCAACGGAGATCTCCGTTGCTTTTTTTAAAGCTGTCTCGCTATGTTAAACTCCTTTAACATAGCGACACAGTGCGTAAAAAGCAACGGAGATCTTGCTTTCTCCATTGCCTTTTTTTTAAACATGTCTCGCTATGTTAAATGGATTTAACATAGCGAGACAGCTTTAAAATAAGCAACGGAGATCTCCGTTACTTATTTTAAAGCTGTCTCGCAATGTTAAACCCATTTAACATAGCGAAACAGTAAAAAAGCAACAGAGATCTTGCTTTCTCCATTGCTTTTGGCCACAGCTCTGATGTACTGCGTAGGCATGCACAGTACATCAGAACTGTCGCGGATACCAGGCAGCTGAGGGAGGGCAGCAAAGAGGCATTATACAATGCCATTATTTAAGAAAAGTAATTATTTCTTTCCTTAAATAATGTCATAGTATAATAGCAATAACCCACTTCTGGGTGTGGGTAATGCGGGATTTACCCACGGTGGGTAAATCCCGCATTACCCCACCCAGGCGTGGGTTATTGCTATAATATTCTCAGCTCTACCAAACTCAATATGTGTACTTTATCACTTCTCTCCTGGGACAATAGTGCAGTTGCTTACGTAGCTATTTTCTGATAAATCAAAGGAATAACACAACAGTTTCTTTAGACTATAAAATGTTTGTTAGTATATCAAAGAAAGAGGGAGAGTAAATACATAAATAGGCTACAAAAGTCTGGCATTCCTCTGGCTCATGCAGTAACATAAGACAATCATCGTCCAGGACAATCTACTTAAATATCTTAGCCAGTGCTAGTATGAAAAGGTAGTTAGCTGTGAATGGGGACAAATAAATGGATGAAGGCCCTTATATAGTGCAGCATTCAGGATTCCATTAGCTTATTTTTGTTTACATTACAGCATCTATTAGCTACTAAAAGCACATTGAGTTGACTGACCAAAACTTATGTGTCTATCACTGAAACCTACTTTAACTCTTCTTTACTTTATCTCAACCACTAAGATCATTTGCTCCTTTTCAGATTTCTAAGTTATTTTACTTTAATTTGCAATTTCTGAAATGTTTTGAAACTTTTATACATATTTTACATTATTAAAATGTTGGATTTATTATGTATCCAAAGAATTACTCTACAATTGTACTGTTTTGCTGTCACTTTTGTGTTATTGTAATCTCGACTATTTTGTATGAGTGGTCAGATTTGGACCTGGGCTGAAACAGAAATTGATCAGAATTAATCAGTGCTCTACCTCAGTAAAATAAATAAATACATAAATAAATGAAACAATGATTTTAAAAAAGATGGTTTTCTGAACGTCACATAAATTAAACCACCTGTGATCATTAAAACATTCTCTTTTACAACAACTAACCCCTTTAGCCATGAACTTGCCATTGCATTGCCTTTCAAAGAGCTTACTAGCTATCCATTCTAAGTGAACAGCGCTCATAATATACAAAGACTTCTAAAACAATTCCTCTCTTACTTGACCATTTAGACTCTAGTTTAAAAAATAAAATACTCCTTCCTTTCCCCAAGTCTGGCAAAAGTGTGGTAACTGCCAGTCCACCTAACTCTTTCTTCAACCAGTTGAGCATTCTTCCCTATATTATTCTCCATCTGGGCTCACTGTCTAATGAAATCCACAACATATGAAACTTCTCCACATTCAGGCAAAAGCAACTTCAGTCTTTTATAAAGCTAGTCTCCTACTCTTGTTTCAATTACTTCCAATAACGTAGCTGATCCACCTCTCAACTTTAGGAAACGTCCACCCTATGCATCTTATCTACTTCTTTATACATTATCACATGGACTCATACATTTTACAAATATGTATACATTTTAAATCTGCAACGTTACTAGCACAATGTGTATTTTTTTTTTTTTTTGTAAAATGTACTCTATTTTGTTTTGTCCTACTGTCTATCCAATCTTATAGCCTCTTGTTACTTCTCTGAACTTTCCCCAAACTGTTTATTTTCTGTATCTGACCTTCTTGTTCTTTTTTGTATTTATATCTTATTTTCTTTCTTTCAGTATTGCATTACTTGACTGTGACAGAAAGGGGTGCTCTAGGGATCAGTTCCACACAAGGTAACAACAGTTTACATTTGCTTACATTTAATACATTGTAGCAATATTATATGCGATCCTGTCATTCTTTCCTTCTTTTCGTCACCAGCAGAGATCCAGTAAATAAAAGGTGCCATGTTTTGATTAAAGGATTGCCTGCTTGTTTTGATAACACTGGTATTTATTATGTTTTGTCTGTACCAGTGTGTTGTTCGCTGTAAGTCTGATACATTACTAATTTGACATATCTAGATTTTAATGAGATAGGTTTATGTCACTAAGGCATTAGACTTGGGCAAATCAGTTCACTCTGCATAGTTGGACTAGGCAAAAGCCTTTGACACAATTAAACACTTCAGAATCATTGATAAGCGAATCCATTTAAGTGTAAACTGGTTCACTGACTGAACTCAATCTAACAGTATTGAAGGCACACTCTCAAGTAAAACATTAGTTGCCAGCAGTGTCTCCAGGGATTAGTCCTGGGACCACTCTTCTTTGACAATGATTTTTCTGACATTAAAGCAGACATCAAAATCCTGTGGTTAATGATGTTTGCAGATGTCTGCAAACTCACAACTGTCATAAGTACCCCAGATGACCTACATATTCTCTAAGAGGGCTTAACTCAAGTTAAAAAGTTGTACTTGGACCATGGCCTGAGACTAAATGCCAGTCATTGCAGCACTGCATCCTTTGGCAAACCTGGCACTAGTTTTCCTGTGGCATACCCCCTAAAATCTGACTCTGTCATTAGGACATGGGGCACCTTCACTGATAATGAGCCATCCTTTGACCACCATATGTCCACTTTTTTAAGAAATCCTTTAATATAACCAGACAGATCGCCAAGAGTATTTCTTCCATAACCAAGAAAGCCATCATGCCACTCTACTTCTACCTTATCAGAC